>NC_090324.1:203160733-203369267 GCF_040869045.1 Eurosta solidaginis
GAACCTCCTACCAAAATGTCGTCCATATAATTAATCATATCGCCGTTCTGTGTTCGTTCTTTTACCTTTGCCAGTAAGCGTTGGAAAACCACGGGAGCATTCTTAAGCCCGAAAGGCATTCGTTTAAATTCATACAACCCCTCTGTTGTAACAAACGCAGTAAAATTGCGACTATCTGGATCTATTGGTATTTAATATCCACTATTCATATCAAGTATTGTAAAATATTGATAACGTTTAGCTTCCTGAAGCTGTTCCTCAATAAGCGGCATTGGATAAACTTCTTTTCGTGTATGCTGATTCACCCTCCTGTAGTCGACACTGTAGTGTAAACAGCCAACAATTTAATCCCAAATATTTAAATCAGTCCAATATGCTAACCTGCTACAAAAATAGTCTAAATGTTCATTAACACATAAATATGCATTTGAGCATTAATGCTGACACAGCCATTAAAGCAGGTGTGTACAACACATAACCAAACCAATTTGAATTCCAGCAAATTTGCATTCCAGCAAATTTGCAAGGTTTGCATTTCCCATAGAAGTCGCAGCTCAACACAGATGTGTAGGTACATATTTTGTGTCGAGTTGTATGTAGGTATGTAAGTATGTATTCTTAAGGTAGATATGCATGTAAGTATGTATACTTAAATGTAAATAGGTATGTAAGAATATGTTTAGAATAATTTAATATAAATAAGCTGAAATATTTGAATAAAGACACATTCATAAATTCGAAATTCATTCATCAACGTCACAGTTCTTTTTATTACATTTGAACCTTTTATATGGCGATCCTGCTTATGATGCTACTGGTTGAATTTTCAGCCTAATGTCATAGCTGGCAAGGATTTTACTGGCTGATTACAGCCTAAGCCTTGTAAAAGAAGCAAATGATGTTTAACAATTTTTACGATAATTTACGGGCTTTATAATCGAACTGATGCAGGAGCAGTGAATACGACCAATTTGGAGCACTCAAAAATGATGCCATTTAGCAATTTTTATGATAATTTACGGGCTTTATAATCGAAATAATGCAGGAGCAGTGGACATGGCCAGTGAAAATATTGATATTACCTTGGAAGGAACTAACCACGTCAGGAATAAACTGGCAACTTAAGTATAATACGTATATTAGATTAGTTTTAACAATTTAAAAATTACTGTTAGACAGGAAAATATTCGGGCAACCTTACGGCTGCCTATTGACAAGCAAAAATTATATTTTTGCTGTAAAAAAAAAAAAAATTGTTTCTTCTACTTATTGAATTATGTTCCCAGAAGAGGAAATACAAAATCAAAATCAGTTTGCGAAATTAAGGAAAAATAGTTACAAAAATAAAAAACCGAATCCAACAATGTAAACATTAGGGTGTTGAAAAAAAAAATATAATTCTGTTAAAAAATTTAGATTTTAAAATTATGGAAAGATCAAGAAAAATTAAAAGTTATGTAAAAGGGCCACTTGAGGACCTTTTAAAATGAAATTAAAATTGTAGATGAGGAAAAAACTCTGATTTGGTTGAAAAGTCACTGGAAACTTATTGAGATGCCTGGGGACCCAACAATGTGGAATGTTAGGAACCCACTCGCAACAGCAGCTGAAGAGATATATAGATGGGAAGTAAAGTTTATGGGAAGAACAGATTAAAATATTGGAAAAGTTTTTTAATAAAAGAAAAAAAACCACAAAAAATTTTCTTGTTTTCATATTTTTTACGATGGGAGGCCAAGAATCAAAAATAGAAAAACCAACGGCAAACGTTGTAAACTCAGTCCAAGTAGTAGACCATACTGAGGCACTAGATAATATCAAAATCATGCTTCTAATAATCTGCGTAGTCAGTTGTACCAGTTTGTTTCTGAAACTCTACTCAACCCATAATAAATTCCTAAAAAAGCGATATGCTAGCCGCGCAGACAGTTTAGGTAAGGTTTAACTAAATTAATTTAACTGCTATCCCCAATGGGCAAATGGGAAGATATCGTTAAACTACTCATAGAAGAAAAAACGATAGGAGAAAAATCTTACAAATGTATTAATCAAAATACAAAAGTTAAGGCAGAAACAGTAGTAAAGCATCTTAAAATAATAGTTGAAGCATTTAACAAAATAGGAAAAATAATTCAACAGTTAAATGGTAAACTCGACGGCAATCGAAAAGACCAAGCATATCAAATCTTTTCCAGCATTAGAGACAAATTGGTGTCCTCACTGGCAAGATATGATATAGACTTCATAGTACCAACGAGTTTCAAGGAGGAAATAGAAATAGACTATAGCACATTCCTTCTGGAGTCAGCATCCCATTTAGAAGAAGAACCAAAAGTAGAACAAAAAGAAGAAGAAAAACAGGAACAAAAAGAAATTTTAACAGAGACGCCAAACTACCAAACAAGAAAAGACAAAATGGCTCAAACCACAGTAGAATTCTTAAAAACGGCTTCGTCAATTCGACCTGAGTTTGATGGTAAACATGAGAACTTACATATCTTCTTAGACGCACTAGATATCTAGAACAAATTAATGATACTCACGAGACCATAGCAGTCTCCATGATAAAAACAAAGCTCAAGAGAACAGCTAGAAACATTTTGAGCACTGAAAATTCAATACTAGCAATAAGACAAAAGTTGAGTTCAGCAATTAAAGGTGAATCTGTAGAAGTTTTGACGGCAAAACTCCTAAACATCCAACACCGCAGTAAAACAGCTAACCAGTACACTGCCGAAATTGAAAAATTAACAAAATCGTTGGAGGGTGCTTACGTATCAGACGGTCTTGCACCTGATGTGGCAACCAAATATGCCATACAGTCAGCTGTATAAGCCATGTGTAAAAACTCGACTAACGAAAGAGTTAAACTGATAATGCAAGCAGGAACGTTCACATCTATGAACGAGGCTATTTCAAAATTCACGAATAGCTGTAATGAAGCCACGGGTAACCCAAATACAGTGTTACGCCTGACGCGTTCACAAGGTAATTACCGAGGTAACTTCCGAAGAAGCTACCAAAATAATAATTATCGAAGTAACCAAAACCGAAGATATTACGGTAACACTAACAGATATAATAACAACAATAGTAATAGACAAAATAATAATATACAAAGACGTAATTTTGGATGTCAATCAAGATCATCCAATCAGAGTAACACAAGAAATCTCCGTAATATAAACCAACAGGAAAACCAGCAAACTCCACTCCAACAGTAAATGCTAACGGTAATAAAATATGCACATTCAACTTGCATCTAAACAGCTACATATCTTCCAATACTACCCTAAATAAGTCAACTTCGACGTTCCTGATAGATACAGGAGCGGATATCTCAATAATAAAGAAGGGTCAAATTGACAGTAATGTCACAATAAATAACTCACAGATCACAGATTTAAAAGGTATTGGCCGAGGCATAACAAGAACACTTGGAACAGTAAAAGCAGATCTAACAGATGATAGTCTTTTAATACGACATAAATTTCACATCGTAGAAGACAATTTCTCAATCCCATGTGATGGAATTTTGGGACTCGACTTCATTAAAAAATATAATTACATTTTGGATTATAATAAAAATGGGGATAGCCTAATACTACGACCATATGACTACCCAGAAGATATAGTTATACAATTGACAAATAAACCAACAATTAATAGCATTGCAATACCCGCAAGAGCCGAAGTAATTAGACAGGTTCATATCAATAGCCACAATAAGGAACTATTAGTACCTCATCAAGAATTGACTAATGGCATTTGGTAGCAAACACGATAGTAAACTCAAATCAAGCTTTAATAAGAATAATAAATACAACAGATAAACATGCAGTCATTCAAGATTATGACATCAAAACAGAAAGTTTAGAGGATTATGTAATAATTGAAAATACACCTCACTGTAAAGCTAATAATAAAGAAAAGTTAGAAAGATTGAATAAAAATTTCCCACCTTTCGCTAGTAAATCACTCAACACATTATGCTCAGAATTCGTTGATATATTCTCATTAGAAACAGAACCAATTACGACCAACAACTTTTACAAACAAAAGGTGCATCTGAAGGATAACACTCCTGTGTATATTAAAAATTATAGACTACCCAAGAATGAAATAAATAAACAAGTAAATAAACTAATTCAAGATGATATTGTTGAACCATCAACCTCAAAGTACAACAGCCCTATTTTATTGGTACCTAAAAAATCTCTTCCGGGCAAAGAAGAAAAAAGGTGGAGATTAGTTGTCGATTTCAGACAAATAAATAAAAAATTAACCGCTGATAAATTCCCTTTGCCAAGAATAGATGATATTCTGGATCAATTGTGAAGAGCGAAATATTTCTCATGCCTAGATTTAATGTCAGGATTTCACCAAATAGAACTCAGCCCAGAATCAAGAGATATCACATCCTTTACAGCAGACAACGGTACTTATCGTTTCAAAAGATTACCTTATGGCCTCAAAGTAGCGCCAAACTCATTCCAGAGGATGATGACATTGGCATTCGCAGGTCTAAAACCATCACAAGCATTCTTATAAATGGACGATTTAGTCGTACTGGGATGCTCTGAAAAACATATGATTAAAAATTTACAACAAAACCGTACAAATGTCTATTTTTCAGCCAAGAAGTCACTTATCTTGGACATAAATACACAAGTACTGGAATTTGTGGGTATTTTCCATCTTCCTCAGGGAGGCTGGTATATTTTAACATAAAAATGTAAACATAAAACAAAACAAACATTAACATATTTAACAACGAAAACTTTACACAAATCTTTAACAGACTTTCCACTTACAATCAATGTTAAATAACTTTATTAAAACATATAGACATTACTAAACATAAATAAACAACACTTAACATTAATTCATTCATCTGCACTGAATCGTCCACTAGCTGATAATGCCGTCATGTAAGCGCAGTTGGTGTTATTGACGTCTTCTTTATAATTCATAGCATTGTAAATTTTTTGTTGTATTCTCAATGCTTCCAGCGTCATTCGTGTTCTTTCGTTCCCTTCAATATCTAATATTCTCGTGTTTTCGAAGTCCGCTGTGTGTCCTGTGTTGGTGACATGTTCGCATAGTGTTGTTTTTGTTTTCTTATTTTTCGCGTCAATTCTGTGTTCATTTATTCGGACGCCTAGCGATCTCTTTATTGTTCCAATGTATATTTGTTTGCAATTTTCGGCTGCGCTCCCATTACATTGGATTTGGTATACTTCATTGTGTTGTTGTTCTTTGTCGATTTTACCTTTCGTTTGTGTAAATATTGTACTTAAAGTTTGATTTGGTTTCTGTGCAAATTTTATTTTGGTATTGCGTGCGATGCTACCTATTGTTTTGATGGTATATATGTCACGCCTGTGTATATTAGTTTTTCTTGTTCTTTTCTCTGTTCAGTATTGCTTGGCGTGCAGTTAGCTTTGTTTTTGGCTATTGTTATCCACGCGTATATTAGTTTATTAGGGTAGCCGTTCTTGTATAAAATATCTCGAATTTTTTGGATGTTTGTCTTCATGAACTCCTGTTCACTAAGATTGAAAACTTTAGTTATAAAGTTTATGGCCGTGATCTTTTTGTGCATCCATGGGTGATTCGAATGATAGTTTATCACACTGGATGACGATACGGCTTTGGCATACCAATTAGTTTTTAGTGTTTGGTCTGATTTTATAATTTCAATATCTAGTTAGGGCAACTTATTGTTTTTCTCTTTTTCTATTGTAAATTTTATTTTAGTATGCTGGTTATTAAATGTTTTTAGTATTCCTTCCACGTCTTTAGTCTTAATTATTGCGAATATATCATCTACATATTTGTTTATGTATTTCATATAAATGTCTTTTGATTTGAACTCGGCAATGCTGTCGTCAAGAATTTTGTCTAAAACTATATCAGATACAATGGGCGAAAGAGCATTCCCCATAGGCATACCATATACTTGTTGGTAAAAATTGCAATCATACGTGAAGTAATTGTTGTCCCTCAAGCAGAATTCAAGACAGGTTTGAAATCGTTTCTTCGTAATTGTTGTATGCATTTGTAGGTTACCCCACTGTTTTATAATCGAATTTATTGCTAAATGAATCGATATATTTGTGAAGAGGTAAACAACGTCAAACGATATTAAAATTTCATCGTCTGCAATCGTGATATCTTTTAAGTTGCGCTTTAGTTGTAAGGAATTTTTCACATTAAGACTGTCCGAAATTATATTTTTGAGGGTTTTTCCTAAATATTTTGAAAGTTTTAAACATGGCACACTTACTGATGATGATGTCAGTCTAAGTGGGGTGTTTTATTTATGCATTTTTGGTAAGCCATACAGTCTTGGGGCTGTAGCTGCAGTGCAAGTTAATTGTTTTTTAAGTAAAGACTGATATTCCCCTGTTTATATATGTCGTTTACAATGTTGTTGATTTTCCGTAATAATTGGTGTGTTGGATCCGTTCTCATTGTTTTGTATGCTTGTCTATCGTACAATAATTGCTCCATTTTGTTTTTGTAGTCCACCTGGTACATCATAACTGTTTTGTTTCCCCTATCTGAGTTTGTTTAATCGCTACATCTTTGTACTTTTTAACAAAATGCTTAGTGTCTTCGTAGACTTTTAGTATGAGTTTTTCTTTTTGATTATTTCTTAACTTGTTCTTAAATGTATTTATTTTCGTTGCCACATTACATCTTAGTGTATCTTTTTCTTTGTCATCTCCTATTGTTTGAATACCTTGCTCCAGATCTGCAATCACGTGAATGGGAGAAAATGATTTCACCGATACTGTTATGTCATTGTTAAATATGTTAATGTTTGTTTTGTTTTATGTTTATATTTTTATGTTAAAATATACAGCCTCCCTGAGGAAGATGGAAAATACCCATCGAAACGCGTAGGAGAAAAAGAAAACTTGTGTTTTGTCTTGAAATTATCGGCCGAAAAGCTTGGTTATTGGAACTTAAAGAAATTTTCCTCTAACTTATTTGCTGCTAATGTTCTATGATAATTATTTAAATCAATATATTTTTTTAGCCCATCTGATTGATTAAATTGTAGAATTCTATGAATTTTCTTTAATACAAGTCCAAGTTTAATACATTGTTGTAAATTTCTATAATGAATAATATATTTTATTTTGTTTCTCAAATCACCAATCAACTTTGAGTTTGTCATTGCGCCAACTTTTTTATTTTCAAAACAAAATGGTAAATCATTATGGATATTGGGAGTGGTTATGGGATAATCTAAATCTACTTCTAACATGTATCCGACTAAAGAATCTTCTGGTATGCTAAAAACGTCAAACTCCTCTACGTTTTCAATCCATTCAAAATTGTTATGAGGGAGATATTGTGACATAGCATAATCATATAAATTATTAACATCTAAATAAATTATATAATTTGAAGACTTAGTCGCATTGTAATCACTTAAATATTTATTGTTAGCAACTGAACGCCGTTTGCAACATTGAACAATCCCGCCCCTAATTCTCGACATAATAAAATTATGCATGTTTTCATCAATAAACAATTCTAATTCTATTCTAGTTATTTTGAGCATTGCGTCCCAAGATAATCCTGGAGATGTATAATATTGACAAGGGTCTACTCGATAAATTCCTTTATATAATTTTCTAAAATTTTCAAGAATGTTACTGAGGAGTAGCACATCTACTTTTAGATATAATAATAAATAATATAATAAATTGGAACAATTAAATGTTGTCCAAATATTTTGTGCATGCTGATAATCATCGATACTACACGATTCATTTGATAATTTATTAAAGAAATGTGAACGATCAGGTAATACTGTTTCGTTGAGACGTTCTTCTGAATCTAAGTAGTCATATAGAAAAATACCTTTACGTTTCATTAAATCAAAGTGATGATCGTTGGGAAATAAGCTTTTGTTATTTCTAAATCATTATTATTTAAATTCTTAGCTAAACTGTCTAAGCTAGAAGGCATGAATAGAAATGAATCTAAAAACCTAAGTTCAATGGTATCTTTATTATTAACATATATTCTCTTTGATATTGAAATATACAGCTCTTTGTTTAAGGCAATAATATTTATATCCCCCTCTACAGAGGAAAACTCTTTAATAAATAAATGACAATCATATTTAGATAAATTATGAAAAAATACTGGAATAAAATTTGATATCTGATATTCTAAATTACATTAATTATGTCCTGGACTTCTATATTAATCAATTAAATGGCAATGGTCTGCTACCCTATCATTTAATAAAAGTTCCATTCCACAAATATGACAAACTATATCCTTGTTGTGACCTAAGCTGATTGGCAGTTAATGGATGCATTCTAACTATTTTACTCAAATATAGGTGGTAAATATCTAAAACATCATCGAAAATACTTTTAAAAAAACTGTTTTGGAGCATCAACACCGCTATATATTTTAAAATGATTCAGTTGGTTATTATATGAGCACTTAATAAAATAACAATAGGCATAAAGAATATGTTCTTGTACTCATTGAGTCCTACTAGAATTTTGAATATCTATTGGTTTTAGAATATATTCGAAATCTGCGTATATATTAAATGGTACATCTAATTGTTTTTTGAAATTTGCAAATTTTAGCATTCTTTTCTCTGGTATAGGCATGCGTGTTACAATTTTTCTACAATGCTTTTTATGAGTTAGTAATTTTACTTCCTTATCAAAATGTATCAGATATGTATTACAAAAATAAAATTTATTCTTATGCCTTGTAACTTGATCCCTCATTAATCTACTTAAATTTTTTATCCAAATATAATGGCTTTCATTGAAATCATCACTGTATAAAAAATAAGATTAATGTGATGTGATTTTTCTTCTTTTGTTAAATAATAAGGTCCTACTACCAAACTATCTTTTATACCAAACACATTTACACTAATATCTGGATTATTTGACTCAAATATTTCAATATCTTTTATTTGTAATGGGAACTTTAAATTTTCAAAATTGACTACTTTATTATTAATTAAAGTTATAATGGAATCTTGGATATTTCTAATGTGATATGAAGGACACCTTTGTCCATGTGTTGAAGGTTGGTAAAGAGATGAAATTATGGCCCACTTAAAGCAAAATTAACAATATTAATACAAGCTTTCTTATCTGCTATTACTTCTGGTAGTGGTATATATAATGAGCCTCTAATTGGTTGGTATTTATTTATGTTTACTTCTAGATGTATAATTTCGCTTAGACTCCAACCACTATCTCGCTTTTGAAATGTTTTCATTTTTTCAATCAATTTACTAAACTTTTCCTTAATTATTTCACCAATATTATTGTTCTCCATAAATGCTTCAGTCATTAATATTTGGTGTGACATATAGCGAATTCTTCAATATTTTCTTTTATTTGAGTATATTTACAAAATAACTCAAAGTTTGATGTTTTCATGCTTTTCTATAGATTTTTGTAAAAGTGCAAATAATTCGTTAAAATGTTTTTCAAAAAAATGTTCAACAATTAAATCATTGGGTTGATCTTTTTCCAAAACGTATGTCTCAATACGATTATTAAACATAGCGTTAATATATTTAACATTACTATTTACATTATGCATACAATTCTTTTTATGCATATTTGTTCTCAAGTGTGCTGCCCATACATTTTGTTTCACTTGAATTTTACATTGCTCGCAAAAAATGGGGGCTTTTTTTATAACTTGATGTTTCATTGTAATATGTCTAAGTAAACTCCTCTTCCGAGTATATATCTTTTATCCTTGTCCTATTTATTATTATTATTATTTATTTATCTCAAAGGTGGTCGTACGACCATGATGTACAACTCATTACCTGAATGTAATAAGGAGGATGTAAAGAGGAGGACTGAGTCGCAATCCAAGGACGACAAATACGAATTAAGCGATGCGTCGGACTCGGGGAGCGAGAGTAGTGCTGATTCAATGAACTCCGTGTTGGAGAAGCACACAAATGAAAACGGAGTAGAAGAGTGGAGAAGGGTACGGAGCAGAGGAAGTAAAAGAGCTCTCTCGCAGTACCGTGCAGCACTAAGAATTGTACAACGCTTGGGAGCAGTGGTCGACCCAACAGAAGTGGAGATCGAGCGCTTGGAATGGGCCCATGAAGCGGTAGAAGTAGGTCGAAGGCAGTTCAAAAGGTTTGCTGCGAGAAACCCTCGGTTCTGCAACCGGTACGAGGAGGAAGAAGCGTCGAATGGCAGAATGAAGAGGCAACGTTCGGCAGAAGGCGACAAGCCTGCTTTCAAGAGGCAGAAAGGACCCAGTCCTAGAGCCGCGAGGCAGGGCAGTCGCATAGACAAGACAAGTAGGCCCAAAGCTGTAAGACAGATGGGTTCCAATAGCGAGGTAGCAACTACCTCGAAAGCTGCCAGTCAGAGGGAAGGAGATAAGCCAAAGGGAGATAACGCTAAGACTCCGGCTTTCTCGGAGGCGCTAAAGGGAGTTAACGCGAAGACTCCGGTGTTCTCGGAGGTTCTAAAGGGAGATAACACTAAGACTCCTGCTTTTCCCGAGAAGATGAGTGATGTGGCAAAGCAGTCACTGACTGTGGCGCTGGTGGATCGTAGCAGTCCGTTCGGACAAATGACTACTGAAAGGTGGAGATCTGTGGAAAGGGAGCTTATTAGCTTAATGCTTAAGATGATGCGGGAACAACCAAGTAAGCCCCTTCCAACCTTTGATTCGGGGGGATGGTATAATGGTGTGAAGATGATAGCGTGCGACAACATCGCGAGCTTGCGGTGGCTGGAGGAAGTCGTTCCAAACCTCCAAAGGCAAGGCACGAACGCGCGGTTTGAGGTGGTGGATAAAGCGCAAATCCCCACGGTACCAAAAGTTAAGGTATGGATACCATGCGTGATGAAGTCGGAGGATACACTGCGACTTCTGCAGAATCAGAATCCGAACATACCGACACAGGATTGGAAGGTACTTACTGTATCTCGGCCTACCGAGGATGGTCAGTTCTACATCTTCCAAATAAACAAGCAGGCGGAGGATATTTTGTACACGCAGCTTGGCAAAATGTCCTTTGGCACTGGCAAAATTTACATGCGACTCAGGAAAAGAAGTCCCGAGGATAAAAATCCTAACACGCTGGAAGTAGGCGAAGTCGAAAAGGACCTCAGAAGCCTAAGGGAAAAAAGACAGGTGGAGGTCCCCGACGTCGCCACGAACGTGCTAGAAGAGGACCAACCGCTAAATGGTGCTGTGACTCGCACAGAGGAACACACGGCACAACATTCACGAGGGGCTGAAGGGGGCCTCGAATACTCTAAACCAAAAGGGCAAGAGGAGGACGACGACGTCAAGACGAAGGTGCTGGAGGGGGACAAACAGCCCAATGGTGCTGCGAGTCCTACAGATAAACCTCCAACACAGTAAAGTGGCGTCGAGCAAACTCCTCCTAACCCTTGAGGAGGGTTCGTTTGACGTGGCGCTGATCCAGGAGCCGTGGCTCTCATCGGGAGGAAAGGTTTCTGGACTTAGCGCGCGCGGGTTTGGCGTTTACTACGCACAAACGGAAGGACGGGTGCGAGCTGTAGTAATGGTAAGGAAACAGCTGCATTCATATATGCTGCCTAATTACACCACCGAGGATCTCGTAGCGGTGGCCGTTGAGCAAAAGAATAAGCAGGCATTTATCCTGGCGTCCTGCTACATGGCCCATGCTGCGGAGGTTCCACCGATGGAGTGCAAAAGGCTAGTACAGGAGGAAGGGCGCAAAGGGCGGTTGGTCATAGGCGCAGATGCAAATGCGCACCACAATGCGTGGGGAGGAGCAGATACGAACGAGAGAGGCGAATCTCTATTTTGTTACATCCTGCAAACCAATTTGCAGATAGCCAACAGGGGAAATGTTCCTACATACATTGGTCCAACATCCAGCAATGTTCTGGATATTACATTGAGCTCCGAGCGTGATATATCAAGGTATGATTGGATGGTTCTCGATAGACCATCCTTCTCCGACCATGCGTATATAAGCTTCAGCATCCCACTAAAGAGGGTAGAGAAGGGAGGAACCTTTAGAAACCCTAGGGCAACGAATTGGACTAAATTCCAGAAACATGTAGAAACGAAACTGGGACAACCCAAAGAGGTTGCTAATGTAGAGGAACTGGAGGAGTCGAATGAATTCCTAACAAGGACGCTTATGACTGCGTATAACAAAGCTTGCCCTCTAAGAAGATTCAGAGGAAAAGCAAAGCCGCCATGGTGGAGCAATGAGCTGAGTCTTCTAAGAAGACAGGTAAAAGAAATGTTTAAACTCGCAAAGACCGCGGAAAGCGAAGCGTGTCAGGACGAGTACAGGGATCTACTGAGGATCTACAAGCGTGAAATTACCAGGGCGAAGAGAAACTCATGGAAAAGTTTCTGTACGGACATAGAGTGCTCCAGTGAAACAGCACGGTTGAAAAAAGTCCTAGCAAAGGGAAACATAGTCCAGGGACTAATAAAGAAAGAGAACGGGGAATGGTCACGTGATAGTGAGGAATCCCTTGAGGTGCTTCTCGATACACATTTCCCATCGGGAGACGGTTTAGAAGAACCGGCAGACATCACTCACACTTCGATCACGGAGCTAGTGGTGCCGGGCTTGGTGACCGATACCAAGATCGAGTGGGCAGTGAAGACGTTTTCTAAGTTTAAATCGCCGGGCCCAGATGGTATATTCCCGGCCATGCTACAATTCTCAAGCAGGGCGGTCGTGGAATGGCTTAAAATAATATTCGATGGGTGCATAAGACTGAATCATGTTCCGCACTCTTGGAGAACTGCTCGTGTAGCTTTTCTACCAAAGGCGGGGAAGATCGGTCACGTGTATCCCAAAGACTATAGACCTATTAGCTTAACATCATTTCTGCTCAAAACCTTTGAGAGGCTGATAGATGTGTACATAAAGTCCAACGTGGATGGAAAGCTGCTCTCCACAACACAGCATGCGTACACCAAAGGCAAGTCGGTAGACACCGCATTGCATAGGGTGGTAATAAGCATAGAGAAATCCCTGGAATATAAGGAGTATGCTCTAGGAGTATTCTTGGACATTGCCGGGGCTTTCAATAATGTTGCAAAATGGGCGATTATGGATGGTCTTAATTACATTAAAGTACATCCTGCCTTAATCAGATGGATCGGCTGCATGTTAAATTGCAGAAAGATTACATCACAATGGGGATTGTACGAGGCCACGAAATCAGTGGACAGGGGCACGCCGCAGGGAGGGGTGCTATCACCTCTGCTGTGGACACTGGTCATCAACCAACTGCTCAGGCAATTCGATGAGGGACCCGTAAAACTTACGGCTTACGCAGATGACGTTGCAATTGTCATAAGTGGAAAATGCCTTCCAACGATTAGTTCTTTGATGGAGCGGGCGCTTCGGGATATTCATACCTGGGCATCTAATGTCGGGCTGAAAGTCAATGCGGAGAAGACGGATATGGTCTTGTTTACAAAGAGGTACAAGGTCCCAAATTGGACCAGGCCTAAGTTAGGAGCGGTGACCTTACAGGAGAAACCTTGCACAAAATATCTAGGAATCATCCTAGACAGTAAGCTGTCATGGAAGCTCAACGTGGAGGAGAGGGTCAAGAAGGCCTCAACGGCACTCTATGCATGTAAAAGAATGCTGGGGTGTACGTGGGGCCTATCGCCCTCTCTTTCTCATTGGGTTTTTACAGCGATTGTAAGCCCTATTCTATACTATGGAGTTCTTGTTTGGTGGAAAGCCACACAAAAAACAGCATACCTCAAAAAATTAGAGGGGGTATGCAGACTATCGATGCTTTGCATTACGGGAGCCCTGAAAACAACCCCGACGGCTGCACTGTATGCCATTCTGCACATTCCACCTGTAGACCTGGTAGCAAAGAACAAAGCATTAACGACCGCAACCAGGCTCGGTGCTTCGGGGCAGCTTGAGCGCCGACCATATGGCCATAGTAGTATAGCGTCCTCAGTCACAAGACGAACAGACTACATGATTCCCTACCTGCACTTTGAGGGAGATCTTAAGGCCACAATAGAGGTGGACGGTTGGCGCAAGGGTGCGCAAATGGCGGACGAGGCGATACATGTGTACACCGATGGTTCCAAAATAGTGGAAGGAGTAGGGTCTGCGGTATACTGCGCTGATCCGGAATTAAGCAGATCCTACAGGCTGCCGGATTACTGTAGCGTTTTCCAAGCGGAAATATTAGCCGTAACCAAAGCAGTAGAAACCCTGGAAGAGAATAGCTTAAGCTGCAACCGTGTTAACTTTTATATTGACAGTCAAGCAGCAATTAAGGCAATAATCTCGCATAGCACAGCATCTAAATGCGTGTTAGAGTGTAAGCAGTCTCTGGAGAGAATCGGGACAGGGAGAAGCATACATCTATATTGGGTCCCAGGGCATATGGGAATAGATGGGAATGAAAAAGCGGACGAATTAGCTAAAAAGGGCGCATCCCTTGAAGCTTGCTCCCTAGACGTCCCAATTAGATTGGGCGAGATTAAGCGAAGGCGAGAGGTGCACATGATCGACCAAGCAGAAAAGGCGTGGGTTCAAGCGCGGGGCTGTAAAGTGTCGAAGATTATGTGTAGGTCTTACAACCTTAGACTAACACAGTTGCTTCTATCATTAAAAAGAGAGGACTGTAGACTCATGACGGGTATTCTGACTGGACACTGCCTTCTGGCGTCACATGCCTTTAAATTAGGCTTGGTCAGTGATAGCAGGTGTAAGAAGTGCGGGTTGGAGGAGGAAACGATCGAGCACGTTCTGTGCTCGTGCCCTGCACTTGCCAGGCTAAGACTCCAGCTATTAGGAGTGATACAGCTGTCAGATCTAGAAGCAGCAAGTGGCTTAAGTCCTAGGAAGCTTCTAGTATTTGCCAAGAGGACGGAGTTATTTTATAACATAGGTCCTGGTTTTTGATAGGGTTTTTCAGTTTGGTCGTTAAAACAAACTTCTGGTAACACTACGGACTCAATCAGTCTATGTGAGGTCCTCATGGACCGGCCAGTTCAACCTACCTACCTATCTCAAAGTACATTAAGACTTGGAGTCTTTTATTGCACATATTCACGAGGTTAAATACAATTTTTCTTCTTAAATTTAAGCTTAAGCTAACATTAGTTCTAGACAATACGACACAGGCGTTGTAGGTAGGTAGGTTGAAACAGGAGGAGGGGAGGGTTAGTGTTTGAAGAGATCTGTTACTGCCGTTTTGAAGCATCCATATGACTTAATGCATTTTATTGGAATAGGTAGAGAATTCCACAATTTCACAGCACTAACAAAGAATAATCTAGAAGCCGCTACTGTGATATGCCTAGGCACTACGAAGTTGTGAGTTCGCGAAGATTGTACAAATTTTAGTTTCTCATAAAGATATCTAGGTTGTTGAAATTTAATTATTTTATATAAACACAAAACATTTCGGACATTTAGATAGACTTCTATGCTAAATCCAAGTATATTTTTTGAGTATGGTGAAATGTGGTCAAACTTTCTTTTACAATAGATGAATCTTGCCACGTTGTTAATAGTCAAACTTAGTTTATTTTTAGATTCGCAGTCTAAATCTCCATACACATTTTCAAAATATCTTATTTGAGGCACAATCAGAGCCTTAACTAATTTAAGTTTTATGTTATGAGGTAGGCAAAAACAGGTATGCCACAGGTTTCTTAAAGTATTGTATATTTTTGATATACTACAGGAAATGTGGTGTGTACATGTTAAACGGGTGTTGACTTCAAAGCCGAGACTAGTAACGACGGATTGATACTGTAATATATTTCCATCGAGAACTATGGGTGATAGCGCAGTTAGATCAACCGAATCGTGCGATATTGGCAGGACCTGTGTTTTTTCCGCATTCAGGCAAAGGCCATTTGTTTCTGCCCAAACTGATATTTTATCAAGATCTTCGTTTAGCCTAAAGACAAGATCTTCCCCAAGTCCTATTGGGCGTGAAAAATAAATCTGAGTATCGTCAGCATATAAATGTATTGACGAATTTTGACAGCAATGAACGATGTCGTTGATAAAAGTTGTAAATAGTATAGGACCCAAGATTGATCCTTGAGGTACCCCTGAGGGAATTTTACTACGTTCAGAAATTACTTCACCACACTGAACTTGTTGTTGCCTACTCGAGAGGTAACTTTCAATAAGCTTAATTGAAGTTGAGTCAAAACCGAAATAATGTTTCAGCTTCAAAAGCAATATATCGTGATTGACAGTATCAAAAGCTTTAGAAAAATCTAAAAGAATTAAAAATGTAAGTAATTTGCCATCGAGACTGGAGCGAATATCATCCATTACTTTGAGCATGGCTGTGGAACAGCTGTGACCAGCTCTAAAGCCAGATTGACTGTCAGCCAGCAGGCTATTCTTGCTCAGGTGAGATGTTATTTGATTAGCAATAAACCTTTCAAACACTTTCGATAAAGCTGGTAAAATACTTATAGGCCTATAATTTTGAGGGCAGTCATAGTTTTTGCTCTTGGCTACAGGGACAATGTTTGCTACTTTCCATTGGTTTGGAAACGTAGATGAGGTTATGGCAAAGTTTATGAGATGTGTAAGAGAGGGGAGTGCAGAGGGCAATATTAATTTTAAAAAGCGTAGACTAATTCCATCCACACCCACAGCATTCGACTTGATGTTGTATACACACTTGGCGATCTCATCTTCAGTGCCTCAAACAAATGCTAATTTATTAGAGTGGTTGTATTCTAAGCTCTGATCCACGACAAATTTTGAAACATGGTCATGCCCTCTATTTATTCCTATGAAATACGAGTTCATTAAATTTGCATCAATAACGCAAGTTTTATCAGCCTTCGGACGAACTCCCAACGATTTTAAATTTTTCCACAGAATTTTTGAAGGAACGTTTTGAGATAATTTATTTGGTTTTGAGATAATTTATTTTGGCTTGACGCAAATCAGTTGTTAATTTGTTTCTTAATTTTTGTATTCTCTCCACCGCTCAGTAGTAGGGTTACGCTTCCAATATTTATAAGCATTATTACGGTTTTTGATAAGCTGTAATATTCTATTATTGAACCAAGGCTTTATATTGTCAATTGCATCGGTAGCGGAAATAGGAACATACTTTTCATATAAATAATTCACCAGCATTACGAAATAAGATAGCTTATCTTCAATATGCGGAAGAAGATAGCAGTAATTCCAGTCCATTGCGAAACTTTCATACTGGAGAGCATTCATATTTATTTTTTTTAAATCCCTATACATAAGTTTCACAGCATTTTTAGTTTTGCTGAACTCAACATCTTAAGATAACAAGATTAACTCGTGGTCAGAAATTCCAGCTAAAGGAAATTGGTCAATATGCATTATATTTCTAGTGCCACTTACACCAAAGAGATCCAGCATACTTGGTCTGCATTGACGCACGAAACGTGTAGCGTATTTGTTAACAATGGTAATACCAACAGAGTTAAATTTACATAGCAAGTTCCTGGATCTATTACTATCAGATAATATATCTACATTAAAATCACCACAGATTAGGACAAGTACATAGTGCATTGACAATTCGGATATTTTATTGAAAACCATTGTAAGGTCATTGCTGTTATGGGGGTTGTAGATGCAAACAACTAAACATTTTTGAATATTATCATAAAATTCTACAAAAATACTCTCAACTAGATCTGTACAGCCTGATGCATGTATAACTTTACATTGCAAGTAAGGTTTAAAATAGATGGCTATGCCGCCACCTCTGTTACCAGTGGATCGATCATTTCTTATCAATGAGTAATCACACAACGTATACATTAAGTCTTTCATACCAACCTTGAACCAAGATTCTGTTACGCATATCACGTCCATTTTAACATCATGAAAAATATAATTTAGATATTCGAGCTTAGCGACTGTTAAACTACGAGAGTTAAAGTGCCAGATATTAAAACCTCTGTTGTACTCACATGTTAATTGAAGCGCAAGTTTTAGATTATCTTGTTTAGTGCTCTCACTGATGTTAATCAGACCAACAAAATACAACAGATGCTTGCAAACGTTTAGTTACAAATATAGAATGGGAAGGAAAGGAAGAATATACAATGGGAACAGGGCAAAAAGAGAGGCGATCAAAGTATTTCTTAAGAGAATAAGCATTGGATATTAATAATATTTTCTTAATCATAACAAAATACATATGATGACATATTTATGGCTCATGCAGCGGCTGCAATGCTATCGATGTTTTCGCGATTCAGAACCTTTACTGCTTCACTGGTGCTATGCTTTCGTACATAAATATGCCCACGAATTGTAAATGCACTCACCAAATGTTTTTGTCTCTTCAATCGTGTAGCATACTGCATTAATTCTCGATTCTTTTTGGTAAGACATTCGTGCACATACAATTTTCCATCAGCATCGATCCCAATGTCACGCAGAGTCAATGATTTGTTATTTGTTTGAAATAAACTAGCGTTAGCCTTGAATAAGAGAGAGCGGTCGTGTGGCGAATTTAGTTTAAAAATTATGGGAGGAGGATTTCTGCTATTGGTACTGTTTTTGCTTTTGCTGCGTATTCTAAAACATGAGCGGATAGTGAGTGGGGCCACTTTAATTGCTTTGCATAGTTGAGAGAACAATGCAGGTAGGTTCTCATCAGTAAGTTGCGGTATTCCATACACAACAACGTCACTAGACACCAATGTATTTTCTAGATCATCGACACTTTTGCAAAGATTCTTTATGTTTTTACTTCGCTCACTGTTTTCGCCATAGCATCCTTCCAATGCCGTAACCCTCTCATCAATATTCATGACTTTCGTTTTTAGATTACATAGCTCTTCAGCAACTTCATCTATTCTTTTCATAACGCGCTCTTCACTTTCAGTTATTTTCGCGATTATGTTCTCCATGAATGTTTCTATCTTATTTTCCATTATTTCCAGCCTCTCAAACAAACTCATTGTTGATGGACTGCTCATTAGTTTTGTTCGCTTTTGCCCTGGGGTTAGCAATTGCGGGGGGGCACCGCGGAGAGCTCTTTTTTGTGACATATTTATTAAGTTTGTTGAAGATGAAAATAAAAGCCGACAAAAACCACGAAAATAATGCGGGTAATGTTAAAATATTCTCAGCAGGTCAACGAAAAGCTGTTGTTTTAATTTATACTTGCTTAGTTTATCCAAAAACACTAGGAAATCACTCAATATATAACGATTCACCGCAGCGCCACAAAAACACGTCCACTTACAGCGACATTCCACAAGAACTACACGGATACATTTTTGTTTTTTATTAATTGGCTTTTTCGAGCTTTTTTCCTTTGAAATTGCTTTTAAATCCGTAAGAGCTTGATTCATAATGTGGAATATGCCTACAATAAGCAACGGTGTTAAAGAAGTAACGATGTACAAGTATTAAAGTTTATTACTGTTTACTAGACGTGATTCTGCTTAAACACGGCTAAAAAATCCTTATAAAATGTTTATCCGTAAAATATAGATGAGTGCTGAGCGGCTTTAAACAATTTACTAAATTTTTTTACCGAAAAGATGTCCAATTTATATGCATTGAGACAAGTAGTAGCCCTTATCTAAATGTATGTATATGGATGGGTGTGTCTGTGTCGGTATGTATTTTGCGGTTTGTTGATATATATATGTATATAATTTATATGCTATGCATGTTTACGGCTAAGCTCTGCTTAAGACAAAAAGCTCTTAGGCTTTTACTTATACATCAGCCAGAACACAAACAGGAAGAACGGATGCGCCACCTACCGGAATTGTTTTGCTGTATTTATATGTGTGTCGTTGTGTATATAATTTTCCTTGCACATTTTTCCTTTCACCATTTGGTCTAGAATCCCCCCCTGCAAATCAATACTCAGCTGAGAGCTTTGGAGACAAAATAAGGGAGAATCACCATTTAGCAAAATGAACCTAGGGTAACCCTGAAATGTCTTTGTATGACATGGGTTTCGAATGGAAAGTATTAAAGAGTATTTTAAAAGAGAGTGGGCCATAGTTCTATAGGTGGATGCCATTTCGGGATATCGCCATAAAGGTGGTCCAGAGGTCACTCTAGAATGTGTTTGTACGATATGAAAGGTGTTAATGAGTATTTTAAAAGGGAGTGGGCCTTAGTCCTATAGGTGGACGCCTTTTCGAGATATCGCCATAAAAGTGGGCCAGGGGTGACTCTAGAATGTGTTTGTACGATATGGGTATCAAATGAAAGGTGTTAATGGGTATTTTAAAAGGGAGTGGGCCTTAGATCTATAGGTGGACGCCTTTTCGAGATATCGCCATAAAGGTGGACCGGGGGTGACTAGAATGTCGGCTTTAAACAATTTACTACATTTTTTTACCGAAAAGTTGTCCAATTTATATGCATTGAGACAAGTAGCCCTTATCTAAATGTATATATATGGATGGGTGTGTCTGTGTCGGTATGTATTTTACGGTTTGTTGATATATATATGTATATAATTTATATGCTGCCATGTTTACGGCTAAGCTCTGCCTAAGGCAAAAAGCTCTAAGCTTTTACTTATACATCAGCCAGAACACAAACCGGAAGATCAGCCAGAACACAAACCGGAAGAAAGGATGCCACCTAGCGGAATTGTTTTGCTGTATTTATATGTGTATCGGTGTGTATATAATTTTCCTTGCACATTTTTCCTTTCACCATTTGGTCTAGAATCCCCTTTTCCCTACTACTCTCTTGATATATTAGATCAAATCAAAGATACCCATGAAGCCTTAGCAATAACCGTGATAAAGACCAAGCTAAAAGGCAATGAATTTCGTTAGTAACGGAAATACAATTGCACAAATAAAATTGAAATTAAAATCAGCAATAAAGGGTGACTCGGTAGAATTTTTAACAGCTAAACTCCTAAACATCCAACAATGCAGCAAAACTGCAAATCAATACACAGCTGAAATAGAAAAAATTACTAGGTCATTGGAAGGAGCTTATATCTCGGACGGACTTAATCCAGACTTGGCAACGAGATATGCTACTCAAGCAGCAGTCAAAGCTATGTGTAAGAACTGCTCCAATGATAAAGTGAAAATGGTTATGCAAGCGGGAACGTTCACAAAAATGAACGATGCGATTTCAAAGTTCACAAGCAGCTGCACGGAAATCACAGGCAGCTCTAACACAATTTTAAATATACGGCAACAAAATCAGTACCAAAGTAATTTCCGTGGAGGTTACCGAATTAACAACTATGGGAATTACCGAGATACAACAATAATTCAAGAACAAGTAATAATCCCCAAATAGGATCACAAGCCCAAAATCGCAATAGACAGTACAATCAGAATCGTAAAGTGCGCAGTTGCACCCAGCAGGAAAACCAGGAAACTCCACTTCAAGATCAGTAGATAGGAAAATATGTGTACTAAACCTACACCTAAACAGCTATATATCTACAAGAAAATCATTAAAAAATTCAATTTCAAATTTCTTAATAGACACTGGAGAAGATATCTCCATTATTAAAAATAATCAAATTAGTAATAATATTAAAATAAATACAGAACAAATAGCAGATTTAAAGGGCATTGGTCAAGGTATAACCAGCACATTAGGAACAGTTAAAGCTGATTTCAAAGGTGATGACCTACTTATTTATCATAAATTTCACGTCGTAGAAGACGACTTCCCAATCCCATGCGATGGAATAATAGGACTAGATTTCATAAGGAAATATAATTGGATTCTAGATTATATCAAGACAGAGGATAAGTTAATCCTAAGATCATATGATTTCCCCCAAACAATAACAATTTATTTAACAAATTGCCTGTCTGTTAATACAATTACGATCCCTGCTAGATCAGAAGTTATTAGACAAATTAAAGTAAACACTGATTATAAAAACATCTTCATACCCCATCAACAATTGCCTGAAGGAATTTTTATGGCAAACACAATCACAAATAAAGACCAAACTTTTGTTAGAATAATTAACACGACACATAAAAACACAACTATTCAAAATTACAAAATTAATACCGAAAATTTAGATGATTATACACTAATTCAAACAAACACACACAATAACAAGTAAGGAAGGCTAAGTTCGGGTGTAACTGAACATTACATACTCAGCTGAGAGCTTTGGAGACAAAATAAGGGAAAATCACCATTTAGCAAAATGAACCTAGGGTAACCCTGAAATGTGTTTGTATGACATCGGTTTCGAATGGAAGGTATTAAAGAGTATTTTAAAAGAGAGTGGGCCATAGTTCTATAGGTGGACGCCATTTCGGGATATCGCCATAAAGGTGGAACAGAGGTCACTCTAGAATGTGTTTGTACGATATGAAAGGTGTTAATGGGTATTTTAAAAGGGAGTAGGCCTTAGTTCTATAGGTGGACGCCTTTTCGAGATTTCGCCATAAAGGTGGACCAGGGGTGACTAGAATGCGTTTGTACGATATGGGTATCAAATTAAAGGTATTAATGAGGGTTTTAAAAGGGAGTGTCCCTTAGTTGTACATGTGAAGGCGTTTTCAAGATATCGATGAAAATGTGGACCAGGGTGACCCAGAACATCATCTGTCGGGCACCGCTAATTTATTTATATATGTAATACCACGAACAGTATTCCGGCCAAGACTCCAAGGGCTTTTGATTTCGCCCTGCAGAACTTTTTCATTTTCTTCTACTTAATATGGTAGGTGTCACATCCATTCCACAAAGTTTTTTCTAAAGTTATATTTTGCTTCAACAAACGAATCGCATTACCATGTTTCATCTCTTTTTTCATATTTCGTACAGAATTATGGAATTTTTTTTATTTTTCGTAAATCTCGATATCGGAAAAGTGGGCATGGTCATAGTCGGATTTAAGCCATTTTTTATACCAAGATAAAGTGAGTTCAGATAAGTACGTGAACTAAGTTCAGTAAATATATATCGATTTTTGCTCAAGTTATCGGGTTAACGGCCGAGCGGAAGGACAAAAGGTCGACTGTGTGTAAAAACTGGGCGTGGCTTCAACCGATTTCGCCCATTTTCACAGATAAAAGTTATCGTCATAGAATCTATGTCCCTACCAAATATCACAAGGTTTGGTAAATTTTTGTAAATTTTACTAATTTCCTGTTCAGCGTCATAAGGTCAACCCACCTACCAAGTTTCATCACTTTATCGGTCTTTGGTAATGAATTATCGCGTTTTTTCGGTTTTTCGAAATTTTGGATATCGAAAAAGTGGGCGTGGTTATAGTCCGATATCGTTCATTTTAAATAGCGATCTGAGATGAGTGCCCAGGAATCTACTTGCCAAATTTCATCAAGATACCTAAAAATTTTCTCAAGTTATCGTGTTAACGGACAGACGGACGGACATGGCTCAATCAAATTTTTTTTTTCATACTGATGATTTTGATATAAGGAAGTCTATATCTATTTCGATTTCTTTATACCAACCGTTATCCAATCAAAGTTAATATACTCTGTGTGCAAATCACACTGATTATAATAAAAATAGCAACGATACATAAAAAACCAAAAACTTTCCACAAGTCGTAAATACTGAGTTAACAACACTATGCACAGAATTCATTGATATATTTGCACTAGAAACAGAACCAATTTCCTCTAATAATTTTTACAAACAGAAACTACACATGAAAGAAGACACCCCAGTTGACATAAAAAACTATACAGCGCTATTCTGTGGACTTGACAAATTCACCATCTTGCTTATTTGCCAAGTTTGACAATTTATCAAGTAATTGCTATTCTATGTAAAAATAAAAAGAACATTTATTACTTTTGCTATTATTGTGGGGAGATCCTCCTGGTGTTTTTGGGGGTAATTTCGGGATGGTGTTTGAGACTCCCTCGGGGTCATTTAGCGGTCATTCTGGGATCTTTTTGGGGACTCTCTCGGGGTAGTTTGGGGGACATTTGGGATAGGGACTGGGATGGTTTTGGGGACTCCCTCTGGGTCATTTGGGGGACATTCTGGAATGGTTCTCCCGGGGTCATTTGGGGGACATTCTGGGATTGTTTTGGAGACTCCCTCTGGGTAATTTGGAGGATATTCCGGGATGGTTTTGGGGACTCCATCGAGTCGTCCCGGCGTTATATAGTGGTCATTCCGAGATGGTTTTGGGGACTACATCGGGTCGTCCCGGCGTCATATAGTGGTCATCCCAACCATCCCCCAATGACACCCAAATTGACACCGAGGGAGTTCCCAAAAACATCCCGGAACGATCACTAAATGACGCCGGGACGACTCGACGGAATCCCCAAACCCATATCAGAATGTCCCCCAAATTATCCCGAGGGAGACCCCAAAACCATCCCGGTATGTCCCCAAAATTACCCCGAGGGAGTCCCAAAAACCATCCCAGAATGTCCCCTAAATGACCCCGGGAGGACGCGATGAAGTCCCCAAAACCATCGCAGAATCTCCCCCAGATGATCCCGAGAGAGTCCCCAAAACCATCCCAGAATTTCCCTCAAATTATCCCGAGGGAGTCCCTAAAACCATCCCACAATGTCCCCAAATGACCCCAGGAGGACCCGATGGAGTCCCCAAAACCATCCAGGAATGACCCCGAGAGAGTTTCCAAAGCCATGCCGAAATTACGCCAAAAAACCCTGTGGATTATTTTTTCCTATTCCCATTTCGGGGTTAGCAGCACAAAATGAGACATATCGCTCCAATTGCTCATGCGAAGCACGTTCCACTTTTGATTTCCTTGAAAAAACCATTATTTTAAAATATTTGTTACAAAAAATAATGAACAATATTTAATTCTTACGTTTATTCCATTTCGCGATTGTTGCACTAAACAGCTGATTTCGGTTTACTTTGTTTAGGTCACCACAGTATGGTGAAAAGCACAGGTCGTAGAGCTTTTTAGAGTTGTCAAGTTATGCACAGCAGAATAGAAATATTTGTCAACTTGATAAAAATCTTGATTACTTGTCAACTTGTTGACAATTTGTCAAGTGCACAGCATCGCGCCGATAGAATGCCTCAGACACAAAAAGGGGAGATAAGCAAACAGGTTAATAAGTTGATCGATGATGACATTATTGACTCCTCAATATCAGAATACAATAGTCCAATTTAAATAGTACCTAAAAAAATCACTCCCAGGGAACACAGAATAAAGATGGAGTTTGGAAGTTGACTACAGACAAGTAAACAAAAAGTTAGCAGAAGATAAGTTCCCACTCCCAAGAATTGATGATATTTGGGACCAACTTGGAAGAGCAAAATATTTTTCATGCCTGGACCTTATGTCAGGCTTTCATCAAATAGAATTACACCCAGATCTTAGGGATATAACCTCATTCACAGCTGAAAACGGCACATATAGATTTAAAGGCTACCTTATGGATTACAAGTAGCACCTAATTCATTCCAAAGAATGATGAAATTAGCGTTCGCAGGCCTCAAACCTTCCCAAGCATTTCTATACATGGATGATTTGGTTGTATTAGGTTGTACTAAAAAATATATGTTAAAAAATCTAAGAGACGTGTTCTCCACCTGTAGGAAATACAACCTAAAATTACACCCAGATAAATGCCTATTTTTCAGCCAGGAAATAACGTGCGTAGGACACAAATGCACAAGCACGGGAATACTACCCGACCCAAGCAAATTTGAAACAGTTCAAAACTAGCCAACACCAAAAACAGCCGATGAAGTTAAAAGGTTCGTAGCGTTCTGCAATTTCTACAGAAGTTTTGTACCGAACTTCGCAGAATACTCAAGAAAACTAACTAGGCTTTGCAAAAAGAATGCTTCCTTTGAGTGGACAGAAGAATGTCAAAAAACTTTTGTCTACCTAAAGGAAGCATTAGTCCAAAACTTTTGCAATACCCAGACTTCAATAAAAAATTCTGCATAACAACAGACGCTAGTGGATAGCTTGCGGAGCAGCCCTGGGTCAAGAACACAATGGCAAACAGTTACCAATTGCTTACGCTTCTAGGTCTTTCACAAAAGGTGAAATCGATAATCGCAATCCATGGGGCCATAACTTTTTCAGACCATATGTCTGTGGCAGAAAAATTTCTGGTTAAAACCGACCACCTTCCTTTAACGTATCTGTTTCCGATGAAGAGCCCTTCATCTAAGCTAAAACGAGTAAGACTCGATTTAGAAGAGTACGATTTTGAAGTGGAGTATATAGCCGGAAAAGAAAATCTCATAGCGGATGCATTATCCCGCATAACAATTACAGACTTAAAAGATATGTCAGTGGAGGCAAGTAAAATATTAAAAATAACAACAAGATCAACAGGTAAAAACACCAGCAATAATATTGAAAATAAAGAAGGTTACAAAGAGAACCCAAAGATATATGAAGCGCTAAAAAAATTTGAAGTAAAAAGACATGTCGAGTTCGTTTTCGATTCTCCGAAATTATATTTCAAAAAAGGAAAGAAAATTTGTAGCAATATGGATACAAGCAACCTAATTGTTGAGGATAAGATTGACTTAGGACAATTCTTTACCAGGCTTGAAAAAGAAGCAGGCAATTTAGGACGTGTACAAATACAGTTGCCCTCAGGGGACAAATTGTTTAGATATAATTATACTCGAGTAGGCAAATTTATAGAAGTAGGTACCAAGGTTCTCAAAAAGTTAACAATAGCACTAACCCCAGAGGTTATAAATGTGACAAATCCCGGGAAAATTAAAGAAATTCTGCATAAATATCATGATCCAATTAGTGGTGGCCACCCAGGAATAAATCGCATGACCAATAAAATCAAGCAGAAATATAGCTGGCTAAATATGAAAAATGACGTGAGAAAATACGTAAAGAACTGCATCCACTGTAAGAAAAATAAAACAAATGAGTATATAAAGAGCCAACCAATGACAATAACGGAGGCACCTCCAAGGGATTTCGATATTGTACAAATCGATACAGTCGGACCATTACCGAAGTCGATAAATGGAAACGAATATGCGGTTACCATTATATGCGATCTAACCAAATATTAGGTACCAATCCCAGACCCATGCAAACACACAGCAACAGTCGCTAAAGCCGTGTTCGAGCATTTCATTTTGATCTACGGATGCATGAAAACAATCATAACGGACATGGGTACAGAGTACAAAAATAGCTTACTCGAAGAACTGTGTAAACTGCTAAAAATTTAGCATAAAACCTCAACACCGTATCATCATCAAACTTTGGGTACTGTAGAACGCAGTCACAGAACATTCAATGAATATGTACGTTCATACATATCCAGTAACAAAGACGATGGGGATGAATACCTTAGGTATTTCGCATATTGTTACAATACAACGCCATCAACCGTACATAAATATTGCCCTTTTGAGCTCATATTTGCGGGGGATACGGATTTCGAATTTCTAAAGGAAAATCTTTTTGAAATAAATGTGGGGATTCTTACCTTTGCTACCCCTGTTTCTCCGTATTCCAATTAAAGTTTAGCACTTTTGATTTAACAATATAGGTAAGTTTAATAGATTTAAGGTTTTAGTTTAGTTTAAATTACATTTGCAATAAAGTTAAATTTAGGTCATTCGCAGTAACATAAGTAATTACATTAGGTATTAAAAGCACAAAGACACAGAAAACCGGCGCGGTAGTGGAGCGTTTCACTTTCGATGTTAATGGTAGCGGATCTTGTAAAAAACTAACTATTCAAATGTTCTGTTGGCTTTGCGGCGACGCGAAAGGGTTGCGCAAGTGGTCAACCAGTGCTGATATTATTGGCACGTATGCAAATGTTGCCAGATATTGATAGCAAAGCGCGACACAAAGATGTCGCCTACATATGACCGTACAGTCGCTGCCGCTAATATTATCCTACAAACTCGACTATCCTGACTATCGTTCGTCCTCGGACGATGGCTCCCATCTCTTCATCTGCTCAGCCACTGTTGAAGTAGACCTCGGACCCTCATGTTCGCCTACCTTGGTCACTTCATATCTACCGTGACGTAAAACTCTGGTCACCTTATAAGGACCTAAAAACTTTGGTCTCAATTTAAGTCCTGTTCCGAACTGTGTTCGTTTAATAGCTACTAGGTCATCAATGCGGTACTTTGTATCTGCGCGCCTCTTCGAATTAAATGTTTTCCGATTTTCGGCCTGAATCTTCTCAATATTCTCTTTGGCTTTCTTACGTATACTTTCTCTCTCATCCTCAAACTGCTTAGTGGCGTCTTCCTTCAACATCTCCTGCAAATCTGTAATACCCTGCATGCGCATATCAACCCCTGTTAATAGCTTAAATGGAGAAACCTTCGTACTCCTTGGCGCTGTATTATTTATTGTTTTCTGCACGTTGTCTACATATTTGTACCAAGAACTCGGACTATCACCACAACTTTTGGCTAGCATTGGTTCTACCACTTTATGCATCCGTTCTACTTGACCGTTTCCTCTTGGAACCCCAGTAGCTATGAGAAGATGCTGTATATTTTCTTCTTCACAGTATCTTTTAAATGCATTAGACGTGAACGCTGCTCCCCTGTCCGAAATAATACGCCTAGGGTTACCAAATACTGCTGCCTGTTTTTTCAACTTATCAAGGACCTCGTCGGTTCCCGTTGTTCTTGTTGGGTAAAGCCATACAAACTTGGAGAAACCATCTACAATTACGAGTATGTAAGTATAACGCTTGTTTGTTGCCTCCATCGGCCCGACATGATCTATATGGTAAGTTTCCAACGGTACGTCCTCTTTCTGAATTGGTGAAAGAAATCCTTCTTTCTTACCTTTTTTGCTCTCTGATACTATACATTCTATGCAACTCTTTACAAGTTTTACAACTTTAGGAGCTAGATTTGGAATATAAAAATTCTTCTCTACTGCCTCTTGGGTACGCTTGGCTGCAAAATGACCCTGCTTATGCGCTAGTCTGATTATTTCATCTTCCATAGAGCTCGGTACCACGACAAGTTCCTTGGTTGGATCCTTAAATAATACCCCCTGTTTTAGATAAAAATCTTCGTACTCCTCTCGTCCTGCGACCTTATGCACTGCCCTAACCCAGTCGTCACTTAACTGTGCCTGCCTTAGCCGATGTTGCAATGAGTCTTCCAACATTAGACAGGAAACCCTGCTTAATGCGTCCACGTGACGCATTTTGCTACCTGCTCTATGCTCAATTTCGTACTCGAAATCCTGCAAAAATAATGCCCACCGCGAAATCCTTGCAGGTACTTCCTTCTTATCCATTGTCATAGCAAACGCGTTGCAGTCTGTGATAATTCTGAATTTCATACCCAACAGGTACACTCGCCATTTTTTCAAAGCCTCTACAATAGCTAGAACCTCAAGCTCGTAAGAATGATAACGCTCTTCTGCTGGCTTTGTTTTTCGGCTCATGTACTGTATGGGATGAAACTCTTGATCGTCGCTGCATTTTTGCAATAGCACCGCGCCGTAGCCGTATTTGGATGCATCTGCGTGAACTTCAGTCTGAGATTTTGGATTGTAAAGGTTAAGAACAGGTGCGTTAACTAATGCCATCTTTAGTTGCTGGAATGCTACAATCTCTAGTTCCCCCAAAAAAAATTTTTTATCCTGCCTAAGGATATCTGATAATGGCTTAGCTATAATTGCATAACCAGCAATAAACCGTCTAAAATAAGAAGTTAGTCTCAAAAATCGTTGAACGGACTTACGATCGTGAGGTAATGGGAAGTTATCTACGGCACGTGTTTTCTCTACCGAAGGTTTGATAGTGCCGTTCTCTATAACATAACCCAAAAATTCCACCTTTTCCTGTAGAAACTGACACTTCTTCCACTTTATTTGCAAGTTATATTCTTCAGCTC
Source organism: Eurosta solidaginis (assembly GCF_040869045.1). Classification (NCBI taxonomy): domain Eukaryota; kingdom Metazoa; phylum Arthropoda; class Insecta; order Diptera; family Tephritidae; genus Eurosta; species Eurosta solidaginis. The sequence continues at coordinate 203,190,594 of NC_090324.1, forward strand.
TTTTAAATACCCTTGCCAATTTCTCTATACCCTCGTCTATATTTTTTGAAGGAATGATTATATCATCCATATATGTGATTAATGTACCATCTTGAACCAAATCCCTCATAACTGCAAAGATGTACCGCGAAAATACTGCTGGCGAGTTCGAAATACCGAAAGGCACGTATCGAAACTCGTACTGACCACAATGAGTCACAAATGATGTATATTTGCGCGAACTAACTTCAACAGGTACATGAAAGAAACCATTTGCTAAATCAAGTGTTGTGAAAACTAGCGAACCTTGTAATTTGTCGACTACATCGTCTATGAGAGGCATAGGAAAATTATCTCTCATAATCTTTTTGTTGAGACGCCTATAATCACAACAAAGTCGTTTACTCCCGTCTTTCTTTTTCACTAAGACGATTGGGGACGCATACTCTGACGTGCTTTGCTGAATTATACCCTTCTCGAGCCATTCCTGTACTTGGTTATCTACCTCACATTTCTCACTATAAGCAATTCTCCTTGGTCCCTGATAAACTGGTATATCATCTACTAACGTAATCTTCATCTCTACCGGTGATTCGTGTTGCATTTTCGGAGAATAATTATTTACCAAATTTTCTACTTTCGCTGATATCTTTTTATTGAGATGTTCTAGATTAGGATTTGCCAGCTTACTGTCGCTAATATCTTCAGCTATGCACAGACTTTCAAACTCTTGGAGAACTTCAAGCCTCTGCTCATTTTTAGCTGTATTGCAGACTCCCATGTCAACTACCTCAGTACTTTGTTTTTTCCGAAAAACTACCTCATCTCCTGTTACTAACAAGTCCACCAATTTTAATACATTGTTCCCTATAACCGCTGCATAAACGATATCTTTTTGCTTGACGACATGGAAGTTAATATTCAGTCTCAAGCCATCGACTACTACATCCATTACAAAACTACCCATTGTTGCGATTGTCCCTTCGCCAACACCCATCAAATTTCTTATATCCTGTTCTAATTCGATATTACCAAACCTTTTCCAAACATCTTCCCTGACCAAAGATAAATCGCTACCTGTGTCTAACAAGGCTCCGAAGGTGACCCCCTTGTACAAAATGTCCTTAAAAATCGAACAATTTCCTTTACCAAAAACCCTACGGTACCATTCGTTACTCATTATATTGGTCCTGTTTTTCTCGAGTTTTGGTTCTTGTTTAACGTCTTTGCTATTTGATGTACATGCTGAAGCAAGGTGTCCAGCCTTGCCACATTTAAAACAATTATTCGATGATTTCTGACAATCTTTAGCAAGATGTCCAACTTTGTTGCATTTAAAACATTTCCTATCTTTTTTGGCGGCATTGGAAGTTGACTGATTACTGCCAGTTCGTTGGAATTCACCTGCCTTAAAACCCTGTTTACCCACCTGAATTTTTTCATAAATTTGTATTTGATCTTTAAGTTCCTGCAGGGTGCGTGCTTGGTATAAGTTACTTTTGCCCATTTTTGAATCAGGAATACCTTCGATAAAATATTCGATTAAGCTTTTCTCATCTAATCTAATTGGCGCACCTATTTCCATTAAGCTGTACAAATATTCCCTATAATCTTCGTTTGCTCGCTTACGGCGATTCCTTAATGCCCGATGAACATCTATAGAGGAAACATACACCCCAAATTCCTGACGCAGTGCTTCTTTAAGCATGTTCCAATTAAAGACGTTACGTTGACTCCTAATAAACATCTTGGCTGCTGCCTTTAATAACTGTTTAGAATAAATGTATTTCTGCAGCTCATCCCAACCAACAGCCGTAGCATTGCTTTCAAACTCTAAAAGCCACTCCTCGATTGATTGGTTACTATTGCCACTGAATGAGGTCAGTGAATCCTCAATATCACGCAAAGTAAAATTGGACCGCCCTAATACTGCCTGAGGAACTGCGCTAACACATGAATGAGCTGAAGCATCATCGCCCGAGTCCGAGCCATCATCATTTAATAAGCCGTAATATTCGCAAAGCCTATCTTGAAGAGTTGCCTTTCGGCCGGTAGTCGAGCATCCTAATTCTTCTAATTTTCTCTTAAGCCCGTCTACCGTCAATCTAAAAATTTCTTCACGCTCCATTACGACCAGTTAAATTAAAAAAAAAAATGTTTCAATATTTAAAAATTCAATTAAATTTTAAATGGTAAATCAGTTAAATTACTAGTAAACTAGCTAAATATAATATATTATTGTACGGATATTTTAAGTTAATCTAATTTTATCTTTTATTTATTAGTTCTTATTATTCAGAGAGTACTGTAGAATACACAACAGTAGAACTATGCTAAGCAACAGACAACAAACAATTTCACTCGAGAATGCTTCTTTAAAAATTTTCTGTTTCTTTTAAATCTTTGCAAACTGTTTTATATTCTTTTTTCCTCCTTATTAATTTCTTGTAGATTTATTCTTTCCTTTACATTAGCTCTAGACATTTTCGTTTTAATTTATTCTTTACTTTAGCAAATTTTATTTAATCAACTTTAATTAGTTTTATGTATTTGTTAAAAAAAATTAAAAGGTAAGTACTATATACATAGAATTAATTTTCTGTACTACAAAACATGCATTCTTTACTCATACGTATCTTATATATTTTGCCACCAACTGTATCCGCTGCTACTGTTGCTTCTGCTGATATTCTTTCTTTGCTTAACCTCTGCTCGCTGCTTACTTCGCTTATGATTTCATATGTTGATGCTTATATGACGCTTACATTACTGTACACACAGCACAGTCAAGTTGATTTTTGATTATATTTTGTTTTGTATGAGAATATTTGCAATGACGTATTTGAATTTTTTTGTTTTTACTCTCACTTTCTCGCTCACACCACTTATAGTGCTTTATCCTTCGAACTTAAATCGACAAATTCAAGCCAAAACTTTTGTTGCTATGCACAGTTTCAGAGAGTTGCTATGGTTTTTTTTTTTTTTTTTTTGACGCTGCCCACTATCTCTCTCTTATGCACTAGTTATTATTTTCGTTTTTCTTTTTCTAAACTACGCCACAGTTTGACGCTCGTTTACCGTTTTGTGGGCTCGAAGCTTACTTTTCCCGTTCGTGACCTGATGCCACTTTTTAAAACTGTACTTTCGAATGTATAGATTTTTCACAATATGACCGCCTTTTTCCTTTTTCACGTACAGACACTGTACCTACTATCGTACTTGCTGACAATTTACAGCACTTTTACCTCTAACAGGAAATTTCAAAATTATTCCCCGCACTATGCATTTACATATATGTGGTTACACGTCCACTAAGGACTATTCTTACGCAAATTTATTTGCCACGTACCGTATACTCGAAGTATGCCGGCACCCAATTGTAATATGTTCTTTTACATATATTTACCGCGCACAATCTTACTTTTTTGCACGCCACTGTTTCTTAGTATACTGCAATTTGCGCATCAAATCTGCAGCTGTACATTTATATATTTTCTCTCGCACGCTCAAATGCATGCCCTGCCTACAACAATTGCAAAATGGTGGTTATCGCCAACCTAATTTTCCACTTCATGAAAAATTACTTTTTCCGTACAACTTTTCCGCACTTCCACTTACCGCTGACCGCACAAACTATCTTGAGAAATTTCTTTAAAATGTTTTTTCTATTTCTTCACATTCAGTATTTTTGATTTTTAATGTAATTTTCGTTTTCTATTAACTGAAAAATTTGTGTATCTATTTTTGTGCACAGTACTGTATTGCTTCTTAGAATCTTCGATTCTTTTCTAAAATTACTTTTTACTTTTTAAAAAGGCTTTCAAGTTATTTTCTTTTATACAAATACCTCGATAGGCTCTTTTTAGAAATTTTTTTTTCTTTTTAAACTTTTTCTTAACTTTTCTTTCACTTCTGACACCACTGTGGGGATTCTTACCTTTGCTACCCCTGTTTCTCCGTATTCCAATTAAAGTTTAGCACTTTTGATTTAACAATATAGGTAAGTTTAATAGATTTAAGGTTTTAGTTTAGTTTAAATTACATTTGCAATAAAGTTAAATTTAGGTCATTCGCAGTAACATAAGTAATTACATTAGGTATTAAAAGCACAAAGACACAGAAAACCGGCGCGGTAGTGGAGCGTTTCACTTTCGATGTTAATGGTAGCGGATCTTGTAAAAAAACTAACTATTCAAATGTTCTGTTGGCTTTGCGGCGACGCGAAAGGGTTGCGCAAGTGGTCAACCAGTGCTGATATTATTGGCACGTATGCAAATGTTGCCAGATATTGATAGCAAAGCGCGACACAAAGATGTCGCCTACATATGACCGTACAGTCGCTGCCGCTAATATTATCCTACATAAATAGCTTAATAAGTATGTAAATTGGAATGCTGAGGTTGTCCTCATAAAAACCCCTCTAAATGTGGAATTTTCCTTTTATGCTCACTGATGTTTTCCCAAGGTAGAAATGAACAAATGGGAACAAATTTATGAGGCATTATCCGAAGAAAAAATAAGCAGAAAAATCATACAAATGCATAAATAACAAGTAAGGAAGGCTAAGTTCGGGTGTAACCGAACATTACATACTCAGCTGAGAGCTTTGGAGACAAAATAAGTGAAAATCACCATTTAGCAAAATGAACCTAGGGTAACCCTGGAATGTGTTTGTATGACATGAGTTTCAAATGGAAGGTATTAAAGAGTATTTTAAAAGAGAGTGGGCCATAGTTCTATAGGTGGACGCCATTTCGGGATATCGCCCTAAAGATGGACCAGAGGTCACTCTAGAATGTGTTTGTACGATATGGGTATGAAATGAAAGGTGTTAATAAGTATTTTAAAAGGGAGTGGGTCTTAGTTTTATAGGTGGACGCCTTTTCGAGATATCGCCATAAAGGATGACCAGGGGTGACTCTAGAATGTGTCTATATGGGTATCAAATGAAATGTGCTAATGGGTATTTTAAAAGGGAGTGGGCCTTAGTTCTATAGGTGGACGCCTTTTCGAGATATCGCTATAAAGGTGGACCAGGGGTGACTAGAATGGGTTTGTACGATATGGTATCAAATTAAAGGTATTAATGAAGGGTTTAAAAGGGAGTAGCCCTTAGTTGTATATGTGAAGGCGTTTTCGAGATATCCATCAAAATGTGGACCATGTAATACCACGAACAGTATTCTGGCCAAGATTCCAAGGGCTTTTGATTTCGCCTTGCAGAAATTTTTCATTTTCTTCTACTTAATATGGTAGGTGTCACACCCATTTCACAAAGTTTTTTCTAAAGTTATATTTTTCGTCAACAAACGAATCTAATTACAATGTTTCATTTCTTTTTTCATATTTGGTATAGAATTATGAAATGTTTTTCACTTTTCGTAATTTTCGATATCGGAAGAGTGGGCGTGGTCATAGTCGGATTTCGGCCATTTTTTATACCAAGATAAAGTGAGTTCAGATAAGTTCGTGAACTAAGTTTAGTAAAGATATATCGATTTTTGCTCAACTTATCGTGTTAACGGCCGAGCGGAAGGACAGAAGATAGACTGTGTATAAAAACTGGGCTAGGCTTAAACCGATTTCGCCCATTTTCACACAAAAACGTTATCGTCATAGAATCTATGTCCCTACCAAATTTCAAAAGGATTGGTAAATTTTTGTTCGACTTATGGCATTAAAAGTATTCTAGACTAATTAAATTAAAAAGGGCGGATCCACTCCCATTTTGAAATTTTCTTTTATTTTTGTATTTGGTTGCACCATATCATTACTGGAGTTGAATGTTGACATAATTTACTTATACACTGTAAAGATATTAAGTTTTTTGTTAAAATTTGACTTTAAAACAATTTTTTTTTTTAAGTGGGCGTGTTCGTCATCCGATTTTGCTAATTTTTATTTAGCACACATATAGTAATAGCAGTAACGTGCCTGCCAAATTTCATTATGATATCTTCAACGACTGCCAAATTACAGCTTGCAAAATTTTAAATTACCTTCTTTTAAAAGTGGGCGGTGCCACGCCCTTTGTCCAAAATGTTACTAATTTTCTATTTTGCGTCATAAGGTCAACGCACCTACCAAGTTTCATTGCTTTATCCGTTTTTGGTAATGAATTATCGCACTTTTTCGGTTTTTCGAAATTTTCGATATCGAAAAAGTGGGCGTGATTGTTGTCCGATTTCGTTCATTTTAAATAGCGATCTGAGATGAGCGCCCAGGAAGCTACATACCAAATTTCATCAATATACTTCAAAATCTACTCAAGTTATCGTGTTTACGGACGGACGGACGGACGGACGTGGCTAAATGAATTCCTTTTTTCGCCCAGATCATTTTGATATATAGAACTCTATATCTATCTCGATTAGTTTATGCCGTTACGGATTGCCGTTATGCGAACAAGGTTAATATACTCTGTGAGCTCTGCTCAGCTGAGTATAAAAATAATCAAATTAGTAATAATATTAAAATAAATACAGAACAAATCACAGATGTAAAGGGCATTGGTCAAGGTATAACCAGCACATTAGGAACAGTTAAAGCTGATTTAAAAGGTGATGACCTACTTATTTATCATAAATTTCACGTCGTAGAAGAGACTTCCCAATCCCATGCGATGGAATAATAGGACTAGATTTCATAAAGAAACATAATTGTATTCTAGATTATGGCAAGATAGAGGATAAGTTAATCCTAAGACCATATGATTTCCCCCAAACAATAACAATGCATTTAACAAATTGCCTGTCTGTTAATACAATTATGATCCCTGCTAAATCAGAAGTTATTAGACAAATTAAAATAAACACTGATAATAAAAACATCTTCATACCCCATCAAAAATATTCTGAAGGCATTTTTATAGCAAACACAATCACAAATAAAGACCAAACTTTGGTAAGAATAATTAACACAACACATAAAAACACAACTATTCAAAATTACAAAATTAATACCGAAAATTTAGATGATTATACACTAATTCAAACAAACACACACAATAACAAGTAAGGTAGGCTAAGTTCGGGTGTAACCGAACATTACATACTCAGCTGAGAGCTTTGGAGACAAAATAAGGGAAAATCACCATTTAGCAAAATTAACTTAGGGTAACCCCGGAATGTGTTTGTATGACATGGGTTTCAAATGGAAGGTATTAGAGAGTGTTTTAAAAGGGAGTGGGCCTTAGTTCTAAAGGTGGACGCCTTTTAGAGATATCGCCATAAAGGTGGGCCAGGGGTGGCTAGAACTCGTTTGTACGATATGGGTATCAAACGAAAGGTGTTAATGATTATTTAAAACTTAGTGGGCCTTAGTTTTATAGGTGGACGCCTTTTCGAGATATCACCAAGGATGACTCTAGAATGCGTTTGTACGATATGGGTATCAAAATAAATGTATTAATAAGGGTTTTAAAAGGGAGTGGCGCATAGTTGTATATGCGAAGGCGTTTTCGAGATATCGACCAAAATGTGGACCAGAGTGACCCAGAACATCATCTGTCGCGTACCGCTAATTTATTTATATATGTAATACCACGAACAGTATTTCTGCCAAGATTCCAAGGGCTTTTTATTTCGCCCTGCAGAACTTTTTCATTTTCTTCTACTTAATATGGTATTTGTCACACCCATTTTACAAAGTTTTTTCTAAAGTTATATTTTGCGTCAATAAACCAATCCAATTACCATGTTTCATCTCTTGTTTCATATTTGGTACAGAATTATGGCATTTTTTCCATTTTCGTAATTTTCGATATCGAAAATGTGGGCGTGTCATAGTCGGATTTCGGCCATTTTTTATACCAAGATAAAGTGAGTTCAGATAAGTACGTGAACTAAGTTTAGTAAAGATATATAGATTTTTGCTCAAGTTATCGTGTTAACGGCCGAGCTGAAGGACAGACGGTAAACTGTGTATAAAAACTGGGCGTGGCTTCAACCGAGTTTGCCCATTTTCACAGAAAACGGTTATCGTCATAGAGTCTATGCCCCTACCAAATTTTACAAGGATTGGTAAATTTTTGTTCGACTTATGGCATTAAAAGTATTCTAGACGAATTTGAGAAAGTGGGCGTGGTTGTAGTCCGATTTCGTTCATTTTAAATAGCGATCTGAGATGAGCTCCCAGAAACCTACATACCAAATTTCATCAAGATACCTCAAAATTTATCCAAGTTATCGTGTTTACGGACGGACGGACGGACATGGCTAAATGAATTTCTTTTTTCGCCCTGATCATTTTGATATATAGAAGTCTATATCTATCTCGATTAGTTTACGCCGTTACGGATTACCGTTATGCGAACAAAGTTAATATACTCTGTGAGCTCTGCTCAGCTGAGTATAAAAATAGCAACGATACAGAAAAATTAAAAAGACTAACCAAAAACTTTCCACAATTCGTAAATACTCAGTTAACAACACTATGCACAGAATTCGTTGATATATTTGCACTAGAAACAGAACCAATTTCTTCTAATAATTTTTACAAACAGAAACTACATATGAAAGACGACACCCCAGTTTACACAAAAAACTATAGAATGCTTCAGACACAAAAAGGGGAGATAAGCAAACAGGTTAATAAGTTGATCGATGATGACATTATAGAACCCTCAATATCAGAATACAATAGTACAATTTTACTAGTAGGTACCTAAAAAAATCACTCCCAGGAAACATAGAAAAAAGATGGAAATTGGTAGTTGACTACAGACAAGTAAACAAAAAGTTAGCAGCAGATAAGTTCCCGCTCCCAAGAATTTATGATATTTTGGACCAACTTGGAAGAGCAAAATATTTTTCATGCCTAGTTCTTATGTCAGGCTTCCATCAAATAGAATTACACCCAGATCCTAGGGATATAACCTCATTCACAGCTGAAAATGGCACATATAGATTTAAAAGACTACCTTATGGATTAAAAGTAGCACCTAATTCATTCCAAAGAATGATGACATTAGCGTTCTCAGGCCTCAAACCTTCCGAAGCATTTCTATACATGGTTGATTTTGTTGTATTAGGTTGTACTGAAAAACATATGTTAACAAGTAAGGAAGGTTAAGTTCGGGTGTAACCGAATATTACATACTCAGTTGAGAGCTATGGTGACAACATAAGGGAAAATAACCATGTAGGAAAATGAACCGAGGGAAACCCTGGAATGTGTTTGTACGACATGTGTATCAAATGAAAGGCATTAAAGAGTATTTTATGAGGGAGTGGGCCATAGTTCTATAGGTGGACGCCATTTAGGGATATAGCCATAAAGGTAGATCAGGGTTGACTGTAGAATGCGTTTTTACGATATGGGTATCAAATTAAAGGTGTTAATGAGTATTTTAAAAGGGAGTAATCCTAAATTCCATAGGTGGACGCCGTTTCGAGATATCGCCACAAAGTTGGAACAGGGGTGACCCTAGAATTTCTTTGTACAATATGGGCATCAAACGAATGGTGTTAATGAGTATTTTAAAAGGGAGTGGGCCTTAGTTCTATAGGTTGATGCCGTTTCGAAATATCGCCATAAACGTGGACCAGGGTTCACTCTAGAATATGTTTGTACGATATGGGTATCAAATTAAAGGTATTAATGAGGGTTTTAAAAGGGAGTGGTGGTTGTTGTATAGGTGGTGGCCTTTTCGAGATTTCGCCATAAAGGTGGACCAGGGGTGACTCTAGAATGCGTTTGTACGATATGGGTATCAAATGAAGGGTGTTAATGAGTATTTTAAAAGGGAGTAATCGTTAGTTCCATAGGTGGACGCCGTTTCGAGATATCGCAATAAAAGTGGACCAGGGGTGACCCTAGAATTTGTTTGTACAATATGGGTATCAAAAGAAAGGTGTTAATAATTGTTTTAAAAGGGAGTAATCCTTGGTCCCATAGGTGGACGCCGTTTCGAGATATCGCCATAAAGGTGGACCAGGGGTGACCCTAGAATTTGTTTGTACAATATTGGCATCAAATGAAAGGTGTTAATGATTATTTTAAAAGGGAGTGGGCCTTAGTTCTATAGGTTGGCGCCGTTTCGAAATATCGCCATAAAGGTGGACCAGGGATGAATCTAGAATGTGTTTGTACGATATGGGTACCAATTAAAGGTATTAATGAGTGTTTTAAAAGGGAGTGGTGGTTGTTGTATAGGTGGTCGCATTTTCGAAATATCGCCATAAAGGTGGACCAGGGGTGACTCTAGAATTTGTTTGTACAATATGGGTATCAAAAGAAATGTGTTAATGAGTATTTTAAAAGGGAGTAATCCTTAGTTCCATAGGTGGACGCCGTTTCGAGATATCGCCATAAAGGTGGGCCAGGGGTGACTCTAGAATTCGTTTGTACGATATGGGTATCAAATGAAGGGTGTTAATGAGTATTTTAAAAGGGAGTAATCGTTAGTTCCATAGGTGGACGCCGTTTCGAGATATCGCAATAAAAGTGGACCAGGGGTGACCCTAGAATTTGTTTGTACAATATGGGTATCAAAAGAAAGGTGTTAATAATTGTTTTAAAAGGGAGTAATCCTTGGTCCCATAGGTGGACGCCGTTTCGAGATATCGCCATAAGGGTGGACCAGGGGTGACCCTAGAATTTGTTTGTACAATATGGGCATCAAATGAAAGGTGTTAATGATTATTTTAAAAGGGAGTGGGCCTTAGTTCTATAGGTTGGCGCCGTTTCGAAATATCGCCATAAAGGTGGACCAGGGATGAATCTAGAATGTGTTTGTACGATATGGGTACCAATTAAAGGTATTAATGAGTGTTTTAAAAGGGAGTGGTGGTTGTTGTATAGGTGGTCGCATTTTCGAAATATCGCCATAAAGGTGGACCAGGGGTGACTCTAGAATTTGTTTGTACAATATGGGCATCAAATGAAAGGTGTTAATGATTATTTTAAAAGGGAGTGGGCCTTAGTTCTATAGGTTGGCGCCGTTTCGAAATATCGCCATAAAGGTGGACCAGGGATGAATCTAGAATGTGTTTGTACGATATGGGTATCAAATTAAAGGTATTAATGAGGGTTTTAAAAGGGAGTGGTGGTTGTTGTATAGGTGGTGGCCTTTTCGAGATTTCGCCATAAAGGTGGACCAGGGGTGACTCTAGAATGCGTTTGTACGATATGGGTATCAAATGAAGGGTGTTAATGAGTATTTTAAAAGGGAGTAATCGTTAGTTCCATAGGTGGACGCCGTTTCGAGATATTGCAATAAAAGTGGACCAGGGGTGACCCTAGAATTTGTTTGTACAATATGGGTATCAAAAGAAAGGTGTTAATAATTGTTTTAAAAGGGAGTAATCCTTGGTCCCATAGGTGGACGCCGTTTCGAGATATCGCCATAAAGGTGGACCAGGGGTGACCCTAGAATTTGTTTGTACAATATGGGCATCAAATGAAAGGTGTTAATGATTATTTTAAAAGGGAGTGGGCCTTAGTTCTATAGGTTGGCGCCGTTTCGAAATATCGCCATAAAGGTGGACCAGGGATGAATCTAGAATGTGTTTGTACGATATGGGTACCAATTAAAGGTATTAATGAGTGTTTTAAAAGGGAGTGGTGGTTGTTGTATAGGTGGTCGCATTTTCGAAATATCGCCATAAAGGTGGACCAGGGGTGACTCTAGAATTTGTTTGTACAATATGGGCATCAAATGAAAGGTGTTAATGATTATTTTAAAAGGGAGTGGGCCTTAGTTCTATAGGTTGGCGCCGTTTCGAAATATCGCCATAAAGGTGGACCAGGGATGAATCTAGAATGTGTTTGTACGATATGGGTACCAATTAAAGGTATTAATGAGTGTTTTAAAAGGGAGTGGTGGTTGTTGTATAGGTGGTCGCATTTTCGAAATATCGCCATAAAGGTGGACCAGGGGTGACTCTAGAATTTGTTTTTACAATATGGGTATCAAAAGAAATGTGTTAATGAGTATTTTAAAAGGGAGTAATCCTTAGTTCCATAGGTGGACGCCGTTTCGAAATATCGCCATAAAGGTGGAACAGGGGTGACTCTAGAATGTGTTTGTACGATATGGGTATCAAATTAAAGGTATTAATGAGGGTTTTAAAAGGGAGTGGTGGTTGTTTTATAGGTGGTCGCATTTTCGAAATATCGCCATAAAGGTGGACCAGGGGTGACTCTAGAATTTGTTTGTACAATATGTGTATCAAAAGAAAGGTGTTAATGAATATTTTAAAAGGGAGTAATCCTTAGTTCCATAGGTGGACGCCGTTTCGAGATATCGCCATAAAGGTGGGCCAGGGGTGACTCTAGAATTCATTGTGCAATATGGGTATCAAACGAAAGGAGTTAATGAGTATTTTAAAAGGGAGTGGGCCTTAGTTCTATAGGTGGACGCCTTTTCGAGGTATCGCAATAAAGGTGGACCAGGGTGACTCTATACTTTGTTAGTACGATGTGGGTATCAAATGAAAGGTGTTAATGAGTATTTTTAAAAGGGAGTGGACCTTCGTTCTATAGGTGTTCGCCTTTTCGAGATATCGCCATAAAGGTGGACCAGGGGTGACTTTAGAATATGTTTGTACGATATGGGTATCAAATGAAAGGTGTTAATGAGTATTTTAAAAGGGAGTGGGCCTTAGTTCTATAGGTTGGCGCCGTTTCGAAATATCGCCATAAAGGTGGACCAGGGATGAATCTAGAATGTGTTTGTACGATATGGGTACCAATTAAAGGTATTAATGAGTGTTTTAAAAGGGAGTGGTGGTTGTTGTATAGGTGGTCGCATTTTCGAAATATCGCCATAAAGGTGGACCAGGGGTGACTCTAGAATTTGTTTGTACAATATGGGTATCAAAAGAAATGTGTTAATGAGTATTTTAAAAGGGAGTAATCCTTAGTTCCATAGGTGGACGCCGTTTCGAGATATCGCCATAAAGGTGGGCCAGGGGTGACTCTAGAATTCGTTTGTGCAATATGGGTATCAAACGAAAGGAGTTAATGAGTATTTTAAAAGGGAGTGGGCCTTAGTTCAATAGGTGGACGCCTTTTCGAGGTATCGCAATAAATGTGGACCAGGGTTGACTCTAGACTTTGTTAGTACGATATGGGTATCAAATGAAAGGTGTTAATGAGTATTTTTAAAAGAAGGTGGGCCTTCGTTCTATAGGTGTTCGCCTTTTCGAGATATCGCCATAAAGGTGGACCAGGGGTGACTTTAGAATATGTTTGTACGATATGGGTATCAAATGAAAGGTGTTAATGAGTATTTTAAAAGGGAGTGGGCCTTAGTTCTATAGGTTGGCGCCGTTTCGAAATATCGCCATAAAGGTGGACCAGGGATGAATCTAGAATGTGTTTGTACGATATGGGTATCAAATTAAAGGTATTAATGAGGCTTTTAAAAGGGAGTGGTGGTTGTTGTATAGGTGGTCGCATTTTCGAAATATCGCCATAAAGGTGGACCAGGGGTGACTCTAGAATTTGTTTGTACAATATGGGTATCAAAAGAAAGGTGTTAATGAGTATTTTAAAAGGGAGTAATCCTTAGTTCCATAAGTGGACGCCGTTTCGAGATATCGCCATAAAGGTGGGCCAGGGGTGACTCTAGAATTCGTTTGTGCAATATGGGTATCAAACGAAGGGAGTTAATGAGTATTTTAAAAGGGAGTGGGGCTTAGTTCTATAGGTGGACGCCTTTTCGAGATATCGCCATAAAGGTGGACCAGGGGTGACTCTTGAATGAGTTTGCACGATATGGGTATCAAATTAAAGGTATTAATGAGAGTTTTAAAAGGGAGTGGTGGTTGTTGTATATGTGAAGGCGTTTTCCAAATATCGACCAAAATGTGGACCAGGGTGACCCAGAACATCATCTGTTGGATACCGCTAATTTATTTATATATGTAATATTTGCCAAGATTTTAAGGGTTTTTTATTTCGCCCTGCAGAACTTTTTCATTTTCTTCTACTTAATATGGTAGGTGTCACAACCATTTTATAAAGTTTTTTCTAAAGTTATATTTCGCTTCAATAAACCAATCCAATTACCTTACCATGTTTCATCCCTTTTATCGTATTTGGTATAGAATTATGGCATTTTTTTCATTTTTCGTAATTTTCGATATCGAAAAAGTGGGCGTGGTCATAGTCGGATTTCGTTCATTTTTCATACCAAGATAAAGTGAGTTTAAGTAAGCACGTGAACTAAGTTCATTAAAGATATGACGATTTTTGCTCAAGTTATCGTGTTAACGGCCATGCGGAAGGACAGACGGACGACTGTGTATAAAAACTGGGCGTGGCATCAACCGATTTCGCCCATTTTCACAGAAAAGAGTTAGCGTCATAAGATCTATGACCCTACCAAATTTCAAAAGGATTGGTTAATTTTTGTTCGACTTATGGCGTTAAAAGTATCCTAGACTAATTAAATGAAAAAGGGCGGAGGGACGCCCATTTTGAAATTTTCTTTTATTTTTGTATTTTGTTGCACTATATCATTACTGGAGTTGAATGTTGACATAATTTACTTATATACTGTAAAGATATTAAATTTTTTGTTAAAATTTTACTTAAAATTTTTTTTTTTTAAAGTGGGCGTGGTCCTTCTCCGATTTTGCAAATTTTTATTAAGCGTACATATAGTAAGAGGAGTAATGTTCCTGCCAAATTTCATCTTGATATTTTCAACGACTGCCAAATTACAGCTTGCAAAACTTTTAAATTACCTTCTTTTAAAAGTGGGAGGTGCCGCGCCCATTGTCCAAAATTTTACTAATTTTCTATTCTGCGTCATAAGTTCAACTCATCTACCAAGTATCGTCGCTTTATCCGTCTTTTGCAATGAATTATCGCAATTTTTCGGTTTTTCGAAATTTTCGATATCGAAAAAGTGGGCGTGGTTATAGTCCGATATCGTTCATTTTAAATAGCGATCTCAGATGAGTGCTCAGGAGCCTACATAAGAAATTCCATCAAGATACCTCAAAATTTACTCAAGTTATCGTGTTAACGGACGGACATGGCTCAATCAAATTTTTTTTCGATCCTGATTATTTTGATATATGGAAGTCTATATCTATCTCGATTCCTTTATATATGTACAACCAACCGGTATCCAATCAAACTTAATATACTCTGTGAGCTCTGCTCAACTGAGTATAAAAAACCTAAGAGACGTGTTCTCCACCTGTAGGAAATACAACCTAATATTACACCCAGATAAATTCCTATTTTTCAGCCAGGTCGTAACGTGCTTAGCACATAAATGCACAAGCAAGGGAATACTAACCGACCCGAGCAAATTTGAAACAGTTCAAAATTAGCCAACATCAAAAACAGCCGATGAAGTTAAAATGTTCGTAGCGTTCTGCAATTTCTACAGAAGATTTGTACCGAACTTCGCAGAATACTCAAGAAAACTAACTATGCTTTGCAAAAAGAATGTTTCCTTTGAGTGTACAGAAGAATGTCAAAAAGCTTTTGTCTACCTAAAGGAAGCATTAATTAGTCAAAAACTTTTGGAATACCCAGACTTCAATAAAAAATTCTGCATAACAACAGACGCTAGTGGGTATGCTTGCGGAGCAGGCATGAGTCAAGAACACGATGACAAAATTGCTTACGCTTCTAGGTCATTCACAAAAGGTGAAACCGATAAGGCCACAATCGAAAAAGAACTAGCCGCAATCCATTGGGCCAGAACCTTCTTCAGACCATATGTCTATGGCAGAAAATTTCTGGTTAAAACCGACCACCTTCCTTTAACGTATCTGTTTCCGGTGAAGAGCCCTTCATCTAAGCTAACACGAGTAAGACTCGATTTAGAAGAGTACGATTTAGAAGAGTACGATTTTGAAGTGGAGTATATAGCCGGAAAGAAAATCTCATAGCGGATGCATTATCCCGCATAACAATTACAGACTTAAAAGAATTGTCAGTGGAGGCAAGTAAAATATTAAAAATAACAACAAGATCAACAGCTAAAAACACCAGCAATAATATTGAAAATAAAGAAGGTCACAAAGAGAACCCAAAGATATATGAAGCGCTAAATAAATTTGAAATAAAAAGACATGTCGAGCTCGTTTTCGATCCTCCGAAATTATATTTCAAAAAAGAAAAGAAAATTTGTAGCAATATGGATACAAGCAACCTAATTGTTGAGGATAAGATTGACTTAGGACAATTCTTTACCAGGCTTGAAAAAGAAGCCGGCAATTTAGGACTTGTACAAACACAGTTGTCCTTAGGGGACAAATGGTTTAGATATAATTATACTCGAGTAGGCAAATTTATAGAAGTAGGTACCATGGTTCTCAAAAAGTTAACAATAGCACTAACCCCAGAGGTTATATATGTGACAAATCCCGGGAAAATTAAAGAAATTCTGATAAATATCATAACGATCGAATTAGAGGTGGCCACCCAGGAATAAATCGCATGACCAATAAAATCAAGCAGAAATATAGCTGGCTAAATATGAAAAATTACGTAAGAAAATACGTAAAGAACTTCATCCACTGTAAGAAAAATAAAACAAATAAGCATATAAAAGAGCCAATGACAATAACGGAGACACTTCCAAGGGCTTTCGATATTGCACAAATCGATACATTCGGACCATTACCGAAGTCGATAAATGGAAACGAATATGCGGTTACCATTATATGCGATCTAACCAAATATTAGGTACCAATCCCAGACCCATGCAAACACACAGCAACAGTCGCTAAAGCCGTGTTCGAGCATTTCATTTTGATCTACGGATGCATGAAAACAATCATAACGGACATGGGTACAGAGTACAAAAATAGCTTACTCGAAGAACTGTGTAAACTGCTAAAAATTGAGCATAAAACCTCAACACCGTATCATCATCAAACTTTGGGTACTGTAGAACGCATTCACAGAACATTCAATGAATATGTACGTTCATACATATCCAGTGACAAAGACGATTGGGATGAATACCTTAGGTATTTCGCATATTGTTACAATACAATGCCATCAACCGTACATAAATTTTGCCCTTTTGTGCTCATATTTGCAAAGAAGCCCCCGAATTTCGAATTTCTATAGGAAAATAAAGTCAGTCCATTATACAATCACGGGGCCTATGACAAAGAAATAAAATACCGACTACAAATAGCCCAGCAACGAGCTAGGAAATTAGTCCAAGGGGCTAAAGAAAAACAAAAAACAAACTAGATAGAAGTAGCTACAGTAAGGAAATAGATATAGGCGATCTAGTATTAGTTAGAAATGACCAAAGCCATAAGTTAGATAATAGATATAAGGGACAGTATAAGGTAAAGAAAATTGATAAAAATAACAATTTCACATTAATACCACATAGAGTAGAAAATAGTGATAGGAACAATAAAGATATAGCAATAATAGTCCATAAGAATAGGATTAAACCAATATAAAACATCTGCTAGTAAGTCACATAATTTAACAATAAACTGATATGAATGTTGGAGATACGAGTTGAACGCTCAGCTCCCGTAAAGCTAGCTGATGAAGAAGTGAAATTCAGAAACATGTCCTAGTAACCATCGCCGTTTGTAAACTTACAATTTTTCTCTAATATCAATTACAAAAACCATTGTATAAAGCAATATGAGCAAAGCTCGCTAATTAAATACATTAAAAAAAAAAGTTTCAACAAAAGCATTCCACTTTACTCGCCAAAACAAAAATCATCCCAATAGATACATAAGTAAAGAAAATGTAAACACACAAAAACAAAAAGAAAAAAAACATACAACTTCATTTTGGTATCAAGTTACCATTAATTCATAAACGTTAAAGAATAATTTGTAAACACAAGCTGATTTTAAGTGGGTCGACACATTTAAAAGTCAGCCGTGTGTTATGGTCCACTTCGGAGATTCTCCCTTGGAACGTACTAGTTGGCTAGTGATAGGGGAAAGAGCAGGATTCACCTCACTCATTTCTGCCGGGGTGGTTAAAACGATTTTTTTTCTTTCATACTAGTGGCATCGCCAAAAATTCCAATGACATTGACGATTTTTCAATATCACATGGTTCAATTGTATGGAAAGGAATTATTCCGAAATTCTTTGAACGGCGTGGGTGGCCATTCAAAATAAGATCAAAAAAGCAAAGTGCGCGAAGGTAGTCAGTCGGCGTCTTCTCCTCAATGTGATTCTTTTCTTTTGCGATTCGTGTAAATGAAATGAGTTTGTGAACAACGTGTTAAAATTTATTTCGCGACTTTATATTAAATTATTGAGGAAAAAATTTAAGCAAATACAAATTAACAATTATAAAATTGTTAACCATTACGGTAAAACGGCGCAAAACACAATATTTCGCATTTCACAACATATAAAGTTAGCGAAAAGGCGAGGAGACTCCAGCGGCGACCTTGCGAAAAATTTCGACGCCAGAAAAGACATTGCGGTGACTACCTTTTCAGCAATAAATTTCAGCAGAAAACTGCAACTGCATCGTGTTTGCCTACCATTGTTGAAAATTTCGTGTTAACGCTCCTTCAACGAAGCAAGGTTGGACACGTTGGTCGATACAAAGGATATCGTCTGCCATTTGTATTGCACATTGCAGTGGAAAATCATCGGAAGTTCGCTTATATTTTAAGTAGAGCCAGCAGCACAGAAAGGGAATTTATCAACAGCTTGGAATCCGGAATTAGTTGCAACTATAACAGCAAATATATAAGCAGTTAATGAAAGTCACTAAAGCTGAAGCAACAACAACCAGACTCGAAACGTATAAATGATTTACACGCGCTCAACATCGAAAAGAAATCCGAGCCCCCGAATATCATAGGGTCAACAGAATAGACAGGTCTAAGGGCCGCAACAACCATCCCCGGCAGCGATCACAACCGCAGAGACCCACCCAAACGGCCTCCTGCACCACCAACAGTGACAACTAAAAGGCAGAGGCCCACACAAAAAGGCCTTGTTCACCACCGGCAGTGACATCGTAAGGCAAAGGCCCACCTAAACGGCCTCCTTCACCCCCAACAGTGGCAACTAAAAGGCAGAGGCCCACCTAAAAGGGCTCCTGCAGCACCGGCAGTGACATCATAAGGCAAAGGCCCACCTAAACGGCCTCCTGCACCACCAACAGTGACAACTAAAAGGCAGAGGCCCACCTAAAAGGCCTCCTGCAGCACCGGCCATGACAACATAAGGCAGAGGCCCACCCAAACGGCCTCCTGCAGCATCGGCAGTGACAACTAAAAGGCAGAGGCCCCCTCAAACGGCCTCCTGTAGCATCGGCAGTGATATCATAAGGCAAAGGCCCACCTAAGCGGCCTCCTGCACTACTAACAGTGACAACTAAAAGGCAGAGGACCACCTAAAGGGCCTCCTGCAGCATTGGCAGTGACATCATAAGGCAGAGGCCCACCTAAAAGGCCTCCTGCAGCACTGGCAGTGACATCATAAGGCAAAGGCCCACCTTAAAGGCCACCTGCAGCATCGGTAGTGACATCATAAGGCAGAGGCCCACCCAAACGGCCTCCTGCAGCATCGGCAGTGACATCATAAGGCAGAGGCCCACCCAAACGGCCTCCTGCAGCATCGGCAGTGACAACTAAAAGGCAGAGACCCCTCAAACGGCCTCCTGCAGCACCGGCAGTGATATCATAAGGCAAAGGCCCATCTGAACGGCCTCCTGCACCACCAGCTATAAGAACAACAACAAGGGGTGAGTTCGTTCCGTGATACGGACCATTTAAGAATATTATAACTTTTGTTATTATTTTTCTATATTTTACATAATGCGGCAATAAGCCTTCAAAAGAGAAAGGAATTATACTATTAGAAAGTTTAAAATTACTTGAACCCTTGCTTACATTAGAGTGCAAAATCTGGAATGTACGAACCTAGTCTCGGAAGCTCGAACTTTTGAAAGCCATTTCGAACTTGCAAATGGCATAAATTAAATTGTAAGACCTTTCGCGCGCATGGAATGTTCTATTAGCGCTTTTTTCTGAACATACATTCAAACAAGTTTTTGCATTAACTTTTTAGCAGAGGTTTAAATAATATTTTTGTACTGAAGTTGTATATATTTTAAGGAAATCATGACGTTGGCCAGTTTTCCTTCGTATTATAAGTGTAACACTTTTCCTATATACTTATATATTTACAAAGTTAACACCCATTGGAAAGTAATTGTTTTGTGCTACTTTGGCCTATAAATTGTTACGTAATTGGTAATATTTTGTAAGCTTAAGACAAAAACGAATTAATAACCAGCGACATAAAGTGAATTTATATCGGTGTCAGGTTACATGGTTCGGTTTTATTCACTTTTAACATAAACCTAGTTTTTTTTTTTTTGCCAGCCATTCAATTATGAAACTCAAATTTCTACTTAATTAATAGTAACTAAATCTATGGCAAATATTAACAACTTCGCTTAAGCCCACAAAATATTATACAAGACATTATGAAATATATCCAACAAATGCTTAAATAGGCCTTTGTAATAATAACATGTTTAGTTTAAATATGCTAAAACATTAATTCTGTATGATTATTATAGGTACATAAGTTTGTCCCACAAATGCATATAGACTCAATTTGAATGAACACACAAAAAAAAAGAGGCCCATAATCAATTTAAAAATATTGTAGCACCAAATAAATCAAACGAAAAATTATATATTGTTTTTGTTTTTATCGGCCTATTGATAAATCATTCAATGTTCGAATCGAGCTCAAGGCCAGAACAATAATTTTTTTTCTAATGATAATTATTGTTATTTTTTAATTTTTCTAAATTTGAAAAATTGTATTTTTGTTTTTGGAATAGTAAGTAGACAATTTTTCAGACAACCTGCCATAGCAAATTTAGAAAAATTAAAAAATAACAATAATTATCATTAGAAAAAATTATTGTTCTGGCCTTGAGCTCGATTCGAACCTTGAAAAATTATATATTTATTATAATTGCTCGTTATCGAAATGAAATAATTCGAAGCATTCATATCCAAAACATGAATGAAACTTATTTCAGTTATATAACAGAAAAAATAGGAATAAAACTTTACCTAGATTGAAGGTAGTAAAGGGAGGGAGAGGAAAATATATGGAATTAAATTACTATTAAACTATATAACAGTAAATAAAAATATAATACAATAAAGTTAAACTAAATGTACAAAAACCATATATATGCAGATTAAGTTATAATAAAATCAACTATAATAAAATTAAAATAAAAAAACCAAAATTAGTAAAATAATAAAGATTATAAACAGTGATAATACAAATAAGATACAATAAAATGCGATAAAATTTAACCAAATATTCAAAAACCCATTAAACTACAATAGAGTAAGATAAAATAAAAGGAACAAAGGTAGGATAGGATAGAGTTAGAAAATAATAAATATACCTTACTACATATTTGGGAATACATAAATTGGAAATTTTCTTTTTGCCTTTGGTTTCCCTTATCATATATTTTTATAAGCCTTAGTATAGGCTTAGTTATATTGCATTTACTGTCGTATATACACGTAATCGTGGCAATTATTCAAGGTTTATACCAGAACGTTTGTAAGGAATATTGTCTTACAAAATCAATATCAAAACAGATTAAACAATTTTCGTGGGTTACACCTGTCTTTTTATTATTAACCTTTTTCCTTAGACACAATTTTTTTTTTTCTTATTAAGTCCTTTTTCTCACCTATAAAGACGTGAGGAAGATATAGAACCGAATCAACTATCGATGATGAAACAAGTTCTTTCTCTTTTGATCTTAATTTCGTAAGATTGACCGTTAGTTAGTTTTGATCTTAGAGGTTTACCTGATATTGATTAATAATTATAAATATATTTTCGCTGATTTTTTTGAAATGAATTGAATAAACTTGTTATTAAAAGGGGAATGCTGATGTCTCCGATTATTTAGAAGGCACTTAGGTATTTCAGGTAAGGGGCCACCGAAATATAGGTGCGTCGGTGGCCATGGTTTTTGAGGGTGGGATAAGCACCGGGCGTCGCAACAACACCCGCGGCGTCCCCTGTGTATATTCGGCCTTTTTATTTTTATTTTTATTTTCAGCCTTTCTTTTTTGTCATTTTGATTTTCAGCGTTAGCAACCGGTCATGTTCGGTTCGGTAATTTTTTTTTACGCTAGTTTTTTTTTAAGTTTGAATTTTGAATTGAATTTAACGGTCTGTCCGTGACACCCGGTTCGGCCGGATGTTGTTTTAGTTTGAATGAGTTATGCGCTTTTTGACGGTTATTTTAAAGGCATGATATGACCTTTTTTTCTGTTTATGGCGCAGGACAGCAAGTTTGGCAAGAATCCAGCCCAGCCGACATGACTCTCCACTGTGCACCACAAAATCATGCCGACTGCCTTCCTTTCTGATCCATTGTAGATGCGAAACCATAACAGATGGCGCCCAACGTGGCACCTGAGGCGCTGGCCGCGAGGGTCTTTCCGGGTCAACTTGTCAAGTTGACCATCCCACCAATCAGAGGTGAGCAGCCGCAGGAGCAGCTACCTGTGTTGCGGTGGGATGGTTGGACGGATAAGGTTGTCGGAGTGGTCATCGGGGGCAGTAGCGGAGGGTTCCACGAGACTCAACGTCGTGTCCTCCGGATTTTGCATTTCACCCGGAGAGACAGTGCTGAACGCACTTGGTTTTTTTTATTTGGGGTTTAGTTTTTCCGGATGTTGTCTGTTAGTCGGCTCTGGTTTAAAATATGTGTCCGCTAGTTGGGTTTTAATTTTTTTTTGTGTTTAAACTTAATAATTTTTTTTTACCGAATTTGTGTTGTTAGTATGAATGGCGTGTGTGTGTCTTGTAAGGACCCCAGCTCATCCCACGTCTCAGGTGGCAGCACAGAATACCACCTGGATTGTGACGGGTTGAGCTGGGATTCAAAGCGGCACCCTTTCCTGTACCACCAGTCTGGGGAGCGGCCATTGAAGCCGCTCCACCCATTGCGGCGGAGGCAGGAGGGTGTCTAGGTTGAATGGACAGAAGGCCCCAACACCCCCAATCAGTCCCAGGGGTGATCCCCTGGAGACCGCCCCTGCGTTGCGGCTGGGTGTGCTGGGACCAAACTGTGTGTGTCTGGAGCTGACCCTAGTGGCCCCAACCAGTCCCAGAGGTGGGCCCCTAAGACCATCTTGCTTTGCGGTTGGGAGCACTAGGGACAGGTATGAGTGGGTTTGTGTTAAATTTTCTTTTGTACCAAAAAAATATTTTTTTGCCTTTATGCCAGTGTCTTCTAATGATGGGATGTCAGCATTCCCATTGCATCTAAATACACAAGTATTTTTGCGAAACCTATACTGTTTTTTTTTATTGATTATATAACACGTATATTTCAATAACCACTTTCTTTCCAGCTTTTTGAATTTTTTTATTATTCGATACGATTATCGAATTAATACTAAATTGAACTTTCGCGAAAAGTTTATATATATATATATATATATATTTTTTTTTTATTTAAACCAATCGTCGTCTATAATATATGGCGAAGGGGGTGAATTCTGACTTTTTTCCTTAACCCCTAACTGTCTTACGTTTTGCTTTAAATAGAAGTTTTTTTTTAAATACCGATACCAAGTTTAACAATCTGCAAGTTTTTTTTCCTGATTATAATGTCGCAGGACCAGTCGTTTGGGCAAATAGGCCGGAATACTCTGTCCGGGAGTGCTGGAAATTTTAGAGGAAACCTGTACCGGGGTAGCAATGATAGGGGGGCTTTTTCGAAAGCTAAGCGTCTCCTGGTGGTGCATACCCCAGTACGTGGCCGAGATGGAGGTCCCGCGCGGACGAATGCAAGCTCGGACCTAAATGACCAGGCCGAAGAAGTGGATAGACCGGGAAGCACCAGCAACCTGAACGCGCCCCTGATAAACGCGCATGATATCTCGGGGCTAGTGACCAATGTGTCGACATATGCCTTGGACGGAGCTGGTGCTTTACCACTAATCCATGGAAATTTTGGAGAAGCTGCAAGCGATAGAGCGCACGCCCCAGGGATCCCTGCCGAAGCTCCACGTGGAGAGTGGGTGGAAGTGTTACACCAGCTTTTCCGGACCTCGCAGGAAAAAATGCGGAGGGAAATGGGGACGATTCGAAACAACATGAACCAGCTCAACGTCGCTCTCGAGTCTGCTCAACAATCCAAGAATTTCAACCGGAACGCGATTAGAACGGAACGTAACCCCCTTCCAGCAGTTGTAACCCCAATGAACCCTCCTCCGAGCAACATAGTAATAAAACTCCAGTAGTGGAAAATATCGTTTGGCGGTACTGGAAGCGTGACGGATTTTCTGTTTAAGCTAAACATCCTGTATGAGCGTACACAATGTTCTGACGACCAAATAATGGCTAGCTTCCACCTATTGCTTTCTGCGCGGGCCGAAGAGTGGTATTGGTTGTTTACGAAACAAAACCCAAACGCGACATATGCATTTTTGCGCTAGAGATAGTTCGGTACTCTAAAAAGTGACCACGAGATCATGATGGAGATATCCATGCGTAAGCAGAAGCTAAGTGAGTGCTATGACGTGTTTCACACGGACATAGTCTCCTTGAATGCGCGCTTAAGGGAACCAATGTCAGAGGTCTTACTGATTGACATCATAAAAAGGAACGTCAACAGTAGCCTTAAGCTGATGTTCTTCAACGCGGAAGTGAGAACCCTCCATGATCTACGCGATGTAGCACGCAGAGGAGAACAAGTGCTGAAGGAAAGCAAGTTATTGGGAACCACGTACCCGGGACGCCACGTGAACGAGGCCCGTACGATAACACCGGACATGAGGATGGAAGGCGAGGACTGCGAAGCGGACCCACAGACAGAAGCGTTGGAGTATGTCAGGATATGGGGCATTCTTATATTTACTGTGAGGAACTCATTAGGAATCCGTTTTGTTTTAAATGTGGGTATAAGGGAGTTCTTACTCCAAAATACCCTAGAGATCATCGCAGGCAGGAAACCAGTAACCGAGCGAGAAGGCGGGTGAACCTCGTTCGGTGTCATAGCCCCCATACCAGCCAGTGCTCGAGGCGTCGTCCCGTGCGCTGACCCAGAGGGTGGGTCTCTCGCAGGTACAGGGTTACATGGTTGTGATGAGTTTCCGAGGAGTAGTAGTACCCTGGCGAAGGAATAACCAAAGGTAATAGTAACTTTCCCTGACAGTACGGATAATTCCAATAGTTCTGAATCCGATAGTCAAACGTCTTCATCCGCAACGCCAGCATAGGGATCCCGCTTGTCAGACGCATTTTCCACTTAATCTAGAAGAAAGGGAACATAGGTACGAGCGAGTAAGGCATGCCATTTTTGAAAATCAAACGGTATCAGAAAATATTTTGCGGTGCAGGAAAAGATATCACCGGAGAGTACAGGAGCGTAGATTGCTGAAAACCACCACGTTAATGCTTACGGAGGATGAAAGGCCTCTCGTTAGAGCTAAAAGCAAAAATATTTTTGTTGTGGGGTTGTTGGACTCGGAAGCCAACGTCTCCATCTTGGGGAAGAATTGTGAAGAATTTCTAAAAGATAACGACTTCGGTTATCATATTATACCACAAAGGTTATTCGTTTTTATCTTGTTCGTTCATTTCTCCAAGAAGCCTATTTCGGGGTTGATTTTTGGAGAGCATTTGCGCTAGCTCCCGAAATATTCCCAAGTATAGAGTGCATAAAGGTAGCAATGAAAAGGACGAAGAACTTAATCTCCATGATCTGTCACCAACCCGGAGAAGAGAGTTACAAAAGATCATAGAGACATTTCCTTCATTCGAAAAGCTAGGTCTGGGGCAAACAAAGTTAGTGGATCATCACATTGACACTGCTGATGCGGCTCCTATAAAAAGAAAACATTTCCCTCTTTCACCACCAAGGCAAGCCGAAGCTTTCAGCGAGATAGACAGGCTACTCGAATTGGGATTTATAGAAGAATTGAACTCTCCGTGGTGTAGTCCTGTGGTACTGGTCTGGAAACCAGGTAAAGTTAGATTGTGTATAGATTCCAGAAAGGTCAACGCGGTAACTAAGAAGGACTTGTGGTGACTGGCAGATAGCCAAGAACAAATTGTCTTTCATTCGTTCAAACCGAAACACTGGTCGATTTCAACGTTATCGATGACACAGGGATCCGATACTTATGTAAGATCGCTGACAATGACATTTCCATCTTTCCTTTTTTCTTTTGATCTTAGATCCGATCGCACGTGCAAAGCAAACTTTATAACTTTTCATATATACTTTCATTTGGATAAACCAGCACCCCCAACAATTGGTGACCCCGACGTTGCAAAACGAAATGGTCAACGGGCAGGCAGACGCAGCTGCCGCAGCACCACCAGATGATAGAACGATCATTAATAAAGTTTCGGTGAAGGTTCCACCATTCTGGCCTGAGCAACAAGAGATTTGGTTTGCGCAGGTCGAAGCGCAATTCAGCGTATCTGGAGTGTCCACCGACATTTCTAAATTTAACACTGTAGTCGCCGCTATAGAGTCAAACGTTCTAGCGCAAATTTCCGACGCCATTTTAAGTCCACCTGAGACTGGCAAATATCATAACCTTAAAACACGTATTATAGAACGCTACTGCGAGAGCGAACAAAAGAAAACTCAAAAGCTGCTTTCGGAAATATACTTAGGATATAAGCGACCGACGCAACTTTACAACGAATTAAGCAGCCTTGCGAAGGGCAAAGTTGATAGCGAATTTCTGAAATCACTTTGGCTACAGCGGCTGCCGGCGCAGGCAAGAGCCATTTTGCAGGCATCAGATGCTAAACTGCCAGAGCTTGCAAAGCTGGCCGATAAAATATTGGAAGTAGGCGATTTCCAACAAATGGCAGTCGTTGGTGCGCGTAGTACCGGAGATCCATCGGATTCCCAAATAGGTAAACGTATCGAGCGCCTCGAAATGAAGTTCGAAAAATTAATGCAAAAAGGCAACCATCGTAAGCGGTCACGTTCAATCTCGTCACGACGTCGTAGCCGTGCAGACACACCTAAACGGACAAAGGAAGAATACTGCTGGGATCATCAAGTACATGGAGAAAATGCTCGTAAATGGCGGACACCCTGCACGTATGAACAATCAAAGCCAAAAAACTAATACAAATTTCGGATCAGGTGAGCAGATCTGAAAATACCCAACGAATTGCTCGCATACTTGTTCATGACGCCAATACAAAAACGAAATTTTTAGTTGACACCGGCGCAGATGTGTCGGTGTTGCCCGCACGAAACGCTAAGACATTCAAAAATGTAAGCTCGACGAACCTCTACGCCGCAAACGGATCACCCATAAAAACATATGGCGAAAAGCGACTGCGGCTATCTCTTGGCTTAAGGCGTGATTTTTTATGGACGTTTATTCTAGCCGATGTCAGTTCTCCCATAATAGGTTCCGATTTTTTAAGGCACTACGATCTTCTCGTAGATAGTAAGCGAGGTATGCTCCTAAATAGGCATACGCTTTTAGAAACGAAAGGTACTTTCACGCAAGCAAACGTATCACAGATCCTTGTTTATGACGTCCATGGAAAATACGCAAAATTACTGCGTGAGTATCAAGACATCGCCACGATCAACGTAAACAAGAAACCTGTCAATTTAGATGTGACACACCACATCACAACGATAAGTGCACCTGTGTTTGCAAGGCCAAGGAGGTTAGCGCCAGACAAGCTGCGTGAAACGAAAAAGGAGTTCGAATACCTGCTGCAAAAGGGTATTTGTCGGCCGTCAAAAAGCAACTGGGTGAGCCCTCTACACCTCGTTCGAAAGCAAGACGGGACATGGAGGCCGTGTGGGGACTATCGAGCACTAAACTCTATCACGGTGCCTGATAGGTACCCAATTCCATATCTACACGACGTTACGAGCATTTTACATAACAAAAAGATTTTTTCGGCAATCGACCTCCAGAAGGCCTATCACCAAATACCCATAGAATCATGCAATATTCCCAAAATGGCTATAGCCACACCATTTGGGATATTTGAGTTTGTTTTTATGACATTCGGTCTGAGAAACGCTGCACAGACAATCCAGCGACATATCCACCAGGTACTAAAGGGACTCGACTTTACCTTCGCATACATCGATGATATTTTAGTGGCTTCGGAGTCTGAAGAAGAGCACGAAAAGCACCTGCGAATAGTGTTCGAACGCCTTCGTCAAAGTAACTTAGCAATTGCACTCGGCAAATGCAAATTCGGAATGAGAGAGCTTAAGTTTCTAGGCCACACGATAAATGCAGAGGGTATAAGACCACCCGATGACAAAGTTGAAGCAGTACGCAATTTTAAATTGCCAACCGTAGCCAAGGAGTTGAAGAAATTCCTAAGCATGATTAATTTTTATCGATCCTTTATTCCACATGCGACGAAGAACCAGGACATCCTTCAGCGCCTCATCATTGGCAATCGAAAAAATGACAATACTACTATTACTTGGTCAACGGAGGCCAAGGTAGCCTTCAACGCGTGTAAAGATGACTTGGCGAATGCAACATTAATTAGCTATATGGCACCGAATTCCAAACTGACCTTGACAGTAGACGCTTCAGACGACGCGGTAGGAGCGGTGCTGCATCAAATTGTGGATGGGCAAGTTCAATCTTTGGGTTTCTATTCAAAGAAGCTGACAGCGGCGCAGAGAAAATATAGTGCGTACGATAGGGAGCTCACCGCGGCGTACTCCATTTCAAATATGCTCTCGAAGGAAGGGAATTTACATTGTGTACCGACCATAAACCGCTCATTTTCGCGTTCCGTCAAAGCAGCGACAAGGTACCCCCACGAAGAGCACGTTAACTTGATATAATTAGTCAATTCACTACAGATATTCGTCACTTACCTGGACGTGACAATAACATAGCCGATATGCTCTCCAGAATTAGCACAATACAGAGCGATGCCATCGATTTTGATGCTATGGCGGTAGCGCAAGCGAACGACCAAGAACTCAAAGACCTCCTCAGTTCAGGTGAGAATAGTTCAATTTCGTTAAAAAAAGTCTCACTTCCAGGCTCACAAGAAAAAATTTTCTGCGACGTCTCCAACGGAAGAGTGCGACCTTACGTACCAAACAGCTTTCGGGTAAAGGTGGTTCATAAGCTACACAATTTGTCTCACCCTGGGATAAAAACAACGCAGAGGTTAGTAGCGGAGCGATACGTTTGGCCTCGAATGGCCGTCCAAGTTGCTAAAATTGTTCGCGGATGTATTCCGTGTCAGAGAGCGAAGATACAACGACACACGAAGTCACCACTAGGAAGTTACGCGAACGTGGATGATAGATTTCAGCACATTAATATTGACATCATTGGACCACTACCAACTTCCAACGGTTTCCGCTACTGTCTTACGTGTATAGACAGGTTTTCGAGATGGCCTGTGGCCGTACCTCTAGTTGACATAACAGCAGAGAGCGTAGCTAATGCGCTGATTAGTGGTTGGATATCAGTGTATGGCATACCACAGAAGATTTCCACCGACTTAGGGCGCCAGTTCGAATCAGAGGTATTTAAATCATTAACGAGAATCCTGGGCGTACAACATTTCCGTACTACACCATATCACCCCCAGTCGAACGGGCTTATTGAACGCTGGCACCGCACACTTAAATCGTCAATCAAGTGTTGCCGTACCAGGAACTGGAGCTTTGCTTTACCTCTCATCCTTCTTGGAATGCGTACTTCCGTGAAGACAGACATCGGCGCGAGCCCCGCAGAAATGCTTTATGATACACAGTTACGAATACCAAGGGAGTTCCTACACGAGAGAAAAAATCAACTTACAGAAGCAGAATGCATCGAAGTTTTAAGAAAAGCAATGAGGGATTTGCCAACAACAAAACCAGTTCGACACGGAGAAGTCTCAGCTTATGTACAACCAGCGCTAAAAGATTGTAAATATGTTTTCGCACGAATGGATCGCGTTCGCGAACCATTGGAGCCAAACTACGAAGGACCGTACGAGGTTATATCGAAAAACGAAAAATACTTTGTAATACGAATCCGACAAAGAGAAGCAAAAATCTCTATTGATCGATTAAAAGCGGCATATATTTTTAACGATAGCGATATCGAGGATACGACGCCCACAGTACAAGGTCCACAGGCTGAGCCCGCGACGTCCAACGCAAAAGACGCAGTGGCGGTAAAATATTCATCATCAGGACGTCAGGTCCGAATTCCTCTTCGGTATCGTTAGTCGAATAACTAGCCGGGGGGTATTGTGGTGACTGGCAGATAGCCAAGAACAAATTGTCTTTCATTCGTTCAAACCGAAACACTGGTCGATTTCAACGTTATCGATGACACAGGGATCCGATACTTATGTAAGATCGCTGACAATGACATTTCCATCTTTCCTTTTTTCTTTTGATCTTAGATCCGATCGCACGTGTAAAGCAAACTTTATAACTTTTCATATATTGGTAATTAAATATAATATAGATTAGAACACAAACGTACGTATACTTTCATTTGGATAAACCAGCACCCCCAACAGACTCATACCCGCTGCCTCATATTAACGGCTTATTGAGCAGACTGATTGATACGCACTTTATTAGTAGCATTGATCTGAAGGACGCGTTCTTGCAGATGAAATTGACGGAGTCCTCCATGGAAAAAACAGCATTCGCGATTCCGGGGAGGCCTCTGTACCACTTGAAGCTAATGCCTTTTGGTCTGTGCAATGGATCGCAGACTATGATTAGGCTGATGGACAAGGCAATCCCTTCGCGTCTGCGGGAGAATGTCTTCGTCTACCTGGACGACCTGATGGTATGCAGTACGAATTTTGAGGACCACCTGAAGTTGCTGCCGGAAGTGGCAAAGTGTTTGGCCGACACAGGTCTGACGATAAACGTGCAGAAGAGCAAATTTTGTCAGTGTTCGGCCGGGGTGCGTTTGCTCCTGGAGGTAGGTGGGCGCACCGGGGTCGATCTCAGTGGGAATAAGCGGGTTGGAATAAAATAAGAGAATACGAGATTTCTCGTTATAATAGATATGATTTATTGGGTAAATGTGAAAATAGCAAAGGTTACAATATTACCTGAATAAACGCAAACAATTACGGCAGAGGTCGCTGGCGGCAGATGCGAACAGGATGGCTGTTAGAATCCAAGGGACCGGTTGCATTGCAAGCTACAACCGTTGACCCGAAAAATCCTCCGTTTTGGAGGGGAAAGGCACCCACACATCAACCTCGACATGCATATGCATGGGTGCTGACAAAAAAGCACACATACACGTGCATGTACATGCATGAGGGTGATGGTGTGGGTGGTTGTAAATTAAGTCGAAGAGCGAGTATCGATTTGCAGAGTTGCATTGGGGGGATCGCAATCAGATGCGGAAAAGTTAGGCATCCTGCCTAAACATGCCGGCCCCCTTGCGATACGCAACATCGTTTTCTGCCAATGACCTCCGCTGAAACGAGAAAAGTGAATATAAGACTTACAAGCTAAACTTAATCTAAATGAGGAGTTCGTCTGCGACGCAAAATGGCAGGGAACCCTTTCCGAATTGCTTAGCATGCCACCTGAGCTAAGATGAAAAAATTAGCGGTTATGAACAGATATAAGTGAATATTTCTTGACATTGAATTATACATAATTCTTAAATATAGAAATTCAGAACGTAATATATGTATAGTCGATGGCCAGTAAGGCTGGACGAAGAGGCCAAGGTCTCCGTTGCAGAATGGCACCATTTTTTGTTATTCTTTGGGTTGTTTTTGTTCCGGATGGAGAGGCCGACGTCTCCGTTCCAGATTTGCGTTTTTTGTTTTTTTTTGTTGGACGAAGAGGCAGAGGTCTCCGTTCCAGACTCGAGGGTATTGAGGTTTTTCTGGGCTGGACGAAGAGGCCGAGGTCTCCGTTCCAGCGTCTAATGTATCGTGTCGCTCTCGGGGTGACTGCCTGTTTTGTTGGAGGAGGTGTGGCATCTTTTGAGGTGCCAGGGCGAGTGACGGTGAGGTTGGTTGGGTGAAACGGAGGTGTTTTATTACAAAACGTATGTTAAAAGAGATGAGTAAAGCGAGTTTAAGCGGAGCGTAGAGGCCGACGAAATTATGCATTTAATTCTTTACGATGAATTTAAGAGGCCTTTATGCGCTGCCGTGGAACATTCTTTGTGTTGATTTGGGCCATGTTGTGTGAGAAACCCAAATTGTGGGGTGTTTGTTGATTTCAACACAACCCTGGCGGGAAGAGCCTATACCATCGAGTGTGGCAATTTGTAGAGCTGTCAGCTGATAACTCTTCAATTCATTGGAGTGAGACAGCTGTGCGGTGCTGCCAATTTGGCAGCGTAGCGATACCTAATGGTCATGTCGCGAAAGTGTTTGAGGACATTCCCGTTTGAGTTCTGACGCGACGTGAATTCTGAAATGTTTCATTTCGTTTGTGGGTTTTTCTCATAAAGTTCATGTGGTTGAATTATTATTTCATAAAAGTTTCTGAACTTTCCTTTAGTTATTTTTATTAATCTTGAAAATTGTATCATAATCTCCAACCAGCTTTTCCGCAGTTAAGTTTAGGCTAATAACTTGAAAGGTCTCCTTCGAAAGTTATTTCTTCGGAGTTTAGGAGACAGTCTTAAGCTAAGTTGGAGTTTAGAAGAAGGCTTCACTATGGAAAGTGAGTTACGTTTTTTTTTTCATATTTTGTTTTGTGAAATTCGGCTTGTCGTCGACCGCTGTTCATGTGACCAGCGCTTTTGGTTTTACTCATTTGCTGTTGTTTGTCTGGCAGCATTGTATATTTGTGTTGTTATACTCGCTGAGACTGTGCACATAACCGGCATTTATAGCGTGAAAAGCGAAGTGGCAAGTTCCACCCAAGGAGAAAAAACATGTGAGTATATGGGTTGTAGTCCTTTTTTTTTTGGTTATGGGATCATCTTCCATAATATAATGATACCACTTTCTGTCCTTTTCGTTTCAGGGCATCGTTCGAACTTCGTCCCAATCTTCGCGTTACATTCTTGAATGTGCCGCGGAACTACAACCGCATAATATTGAAGGTGCGGTATTATGACGAGGGACCCTCGTGGTACACCCGCTTTTATCGGGCTTATGAGGGGGTCCTTTGGGTGCGCGCAGACTCCGCGGGCGGCCAGGAATTTGTGTGCCAGGTGTGTGGGCACACGCTCAGCTGCTTTACCACATTGAAGGCCCACCTCAATCTTCACATGGGTTTCGCACCCTATAAGTGCAGCTGCGGGAAGCGATACCCCTCGGCTTCCTCGCTGGGGTTGCATCGCCAGCGAAAGCATAGCTCGCAGTAAGCGGGATTACGTCGGTCTCTGCCTTGTCGGTGTGTAAATATATTTTTGAACAAATAAAGTGTAATTTTTGGACGGTGAATGGACAAAGTTGGTTTTTTTCTTTGTGTCCCGAACCATAGTGGTTGGTAGGGTGTGTCGGGCACCTACCTAGCTCACGTAGGACTTGTTTGGGTTCCAGGCTAAAAGGACTGCCGAAACTTTATCGGAACTTCAAAACACACAAAAACAATCTCTATCATGAAAGCGAGACCACTGTTCCCCAAAGCTTAGGGAGTTTGACATGTTTTTGTTTATGTTTGATATTTTGATATTTCACTAACCTTTTACCAAAGAAAGCAATGCAAATAAAATCGAAAATTATTTCGCTCTCTAGTGGTTCACATTTTTTTTTTCAAAAAAGCTGATTCTGATTATGTTTTTATGCACCACATTGTCAAAGTAAACCAAAATTTTCATTTGTCGAAAAAAGTAAAGTTGTTCGGGTCCTAACACTCGAGTGTGTTGGATCCCGCGGATCGGATTTGTGATCCCATGGGGTCGCGCGTAATGTGTTTACGACGTAAGAAAAAACA
Organism: Eurosta solidaginis; assembly: GCF_040869045.1. Lineage (NCBI taxonomy): Eukaryota > Metazoa > Arthropoda > Insecta > Diptera > Tephritidae > Eurosta > Eurosta solidaginis. The sequence continues at coordinate 203,224,434 of NC_090324.1, forward strand.
AAAGCAAATGTCATCGCGTAGCAACCTTGGTTCGTTCATTCAAAAATGTCATTCATTCATGGAAATGAGTATACAGACATTTTTGAATGAATTTTCTTTATGAAGAAAAAAATGTGTGATGGGTAAGTATGCCGGTATCGTTCCCTTTTAATAATTTTATAAATTTTCTAATTTCTTTTTTTTTGTTTCATTTCAGATAACTATTAAACATAATTGCGTCGCCGCCGTCATGCAACAAATTAACTAGCGTACTACTTTTGTTTCCCAAACATAACTTCGTAACTTTTTCCCAATTGTTCGTAGCGGAGCTTCTAAGCAATGTAATTGTTTAGAAAAAATAGATTTAACTAAATAATCTTATAATTTAAACATCGAACCAAATCAGCAACTCTTAGTTATGGATTACTCAATGGAACGTTTGGTGCCGCGTAGGCCCTTGTACCAAACTGCTGCAAGTCCCGGTGTGGATTCCCATATTACTAAAAGCAAAACGAAATAAATCGCGTATTCAACGTATAAGCGGCAAGAGATTCAGTGGCGTTGGCTTTCCACTACGCTCAATCCGTATTATGAAGGCAATCCTACTGGCGGCATGATTACAGATGCTCGCTTTATGTTTCACACTTTTGATAATTGGCTACTGCATGATGATTTTACTGGCAATATTGTTGATCATGCACATATTGAGCAAATGCAGGCGAAATGCAAAGAACGTTTAGGCAGCGATGTTAACCTCATTACTGCGGATGGTTCTATGGAATGCGCTGATACCCCAGATTGTCAAGAGGAAGTTGGGGAAATTCTACATTTCGCCGATATCACAGCTGCTTTAACTATATTGGCGGAAGGTGGCTGCTTTGTAGTGAAAATGTTTACGCTTTTTGAGTCGGCAAATGTTTGTAAACTCTTCTTGCTTAATTGCGCCTTTGATGCAGTGTATGTCTATAAGCCTGCTACTTCGAAGCGTGGCAATTCAGAGGTGTATATCATATGTATTGGTTATCGTAAGCAAACACTTCACGTGAGCGAGACTTTACAATTGATGCTGAAAAATGTAGGATGTGCCAATATACTACCACTATTTCCCAAATCTTCCTTACCAACGGCTTTTCTGCTGCAGCATGAGATATGCGCGCGTCTCTTTATGAATTTCCAGATTCAATCTATCGAATCAAATATTCAGGCATATGAGATTAAACCTACACAACGTCAAATTACATATGACCAACAATTACGTATTGCTATAGCAAATGAATTCTGCAGACGTTATAAGGTCTGCAACATTCCCGAAGAAGATAAGATTTTATATGGCTACCCCAAAACTGATGAACTCTATCAATCTGCGCCTTTCTGTAGAGGCTCATACTCCGAACGTGAAATGGCAAAGATTACTTCTCTGGAACGGCGCATATTTGAAATACATTGTGCATTGAATTTTTTAGAAAAAGCATTAGATAATACGCATGATTTTGTGTATGAAGAAGTGTCCGCCAAAAACTGCAACGGATACTCTTGATGTACTACGTATCTATCGTGGCGGTCCATTTGCAGAATTACATAGCAGCATGTTTGCTCATACTTATATAATGCAAATGCATCAGAAATTGAAAGATATCTTTGGGTGTGATCCCATAACCATTATCAAATAGACGTTATGTGTTGTGGATGGGAAGGAAATTTCACTAACGATAACCACGTTCCAAGCTCTTCCCGCCATCAACAAGAATTATTTTTAAGACTTCGATGCTATTTGCGAGAAGCCACCGAGTCAACTAGTTTTTACTAACACTGCATTTTCAACACACCTTTCAGTATCTATATCACGTTATTTGTCCACATATATTTTCGAGCGTTTAACGCTGTGTGGTGAACCTCATTTCCAAATTAAGCTGCACACCAAGAGTTCTAAGTATACACCAGAGCAAATGGATACATTGAAAAGGTTACAAACTTTGCTCGCCGACGATCCAAGTGTGTTATGCGCCATGCCTATTGAAAATTTGCATCGTAACGAATTTGCAAAAGCACTTCATAGTTATAATAATCAACTGCTTCTGAAGAATTTTAAGTTAAGTAAATATATGTCCTTTGAGTATTTATGTACATACAAACAGATATTGATATCAACTTAGTCTTTACGTGTAGGTACTGTGATACATGGCTCCAGAAATTCTAACAGGCAATGGTCATGGAAAGGCAGTTGAAAGGTGATCATTGGCGCACTTAAGGTTGACATGTTAACCGGCAACATAATCACCAGGAAAACGCGATGCGCCCCCAAGTCTCGAGGGGACTTTGGAAGAATATGACGGTGAGTAAATATTAGTGTGTAGTGGTTGCTGAATGTTGTTTCTTCCCCCTTTTTTGCCACGGTTTGAATGCCTTGATTTGCTTTGATTCAATTGCGAATTGTCAATTTTGGGGCCTGAGCGCCTGCCTTGGCACGTCCGCTATATTTCTGACGACGGACGGTGCTATTGATTCACTACTGACTTTGGCAGAAGAGTTAAGCTTTTGTGCGGGCCTGCTACACAAGGAGTATTTACCCCTTTATTCTGATATTTCGGAAGGCTCATTCCCGCTTAAATATCCATTGAAGTGTTGCGAATAAAACTTTAATTTAGAATATTTGGAACCCGTTAACCTGATACTACCTCGTGAGGTCCAAAATATTTCAAATATAAAACGATTCCACACATTCTTAAATAGAGACGTAGGTTCCGAGCATACAGAGTGAATAACTTAACCGACTCAATGAGTACATTTCGTTATGGCATCTCCATTGGTTTTAACGACATTTTTACGCGAATCGATCGCCTTGGCGAATTTTGACGTATTGTATTGTATTGTATTTTATTAAACATTTTCTAGATGCATACTTATTAACCTAAGATTACAATATTACATTAAATAATTTCAAATTACTATGCAGCATAGGAAAAGTATATGGCATTTTTTATATTAAAGTTTAACATAGTTCTAAATGCCAGTCCTAGCTTTGGTATATTGACTTGTGTGGGGTGTACAAAAATAAAAATTTCATAAAGAGTTTAAGATATACATTAAATTGAATCATCAAAGATATGAAAGAGAATCAATACTAAATATTTGCAGCTTCCTAAGGTATGTACGGTTTATAGGGTCGTCCTCAGCATCGTTTCTAATTCAAAGTGATTATAACCAAAAAGATACAGCTTAATTTCTTTTTTAAATAAGTTGACATTTCTTATTACCTGTACAGTGGCAGGAAGGGAGTTGAAAAATTTGCACGATGTGTATGTGTAAAAACTTCTAAAGTGCGACGTCCTAGTATGCGGAATTTGTACCATCGGAAGTAGATTTCTTCGTAAGTTGTAGACTTCCGAAGGAAAGCTTTCCAGGTAGCCACACCGTATAAAGAAAGTTTTTAAAACTTTGTAAAAATAGAGATGTCGACACGGAAATATATCTAGTTTCCTAAAATATAGCATAGAGTGAGACCTATAGTTTGCACTACAGATTCGCCTTATAACCCCCTTTTGAATTGTTACCACTGCTGACAGCTTATTAACCGAAGCGCCGCCCCAGCATGTGATACCATATTGCAGTTTAGATTGAAATATCCCGTAGTAAACTGTTTTTAGAGCGGATATTGAACATAACTTTTTCAGACGATAAAAGTGACGAGCGGTATATAGAAAGTATTTTTTTAGAGCATTAATGTGCTCAGACCAACTCAAGCGGTTGTCTATTATAATTCCTAGGTACTTGAAATTCTCAACAACTTCAACCCTGAAGCAGCACTCACTACAGTTTCTATTACAATCAAAAGATCTCATCGCGTCACTTTGAGTGCACGCTATATGGTGCATGTTAAAGCGAGAGCACACTGCGGAGTGAAATATGACATCATAAATTGGTTGTTCTTTGATAACATGACTGAAATACATAAGTATAGTTTTACTACTTACAATCAGTTTGTGTGAAGCGAGCCAGGTTCGTAACAAATGTATAGCATGATTAATGTCACATATTAATTCAAAGTTATTCGGTGTACTGTACGCAATTGCAAGATCGTCTGCAAAGGCAGTGGTCTTGCCTCTCAATGGAAGCTTAAATATTGAATTAATATAGACCAAGAACAATATTGGACCAAGAACTGAGCCTTGGGGAACGCCCAGATTAACAAGCTGTAAGCTACTGTAGCTACATTCTACTTTAACTTTTTGTGTTCTGCCCGATAGATACGATTTAAGCCACTTATGCATAACACCGCGGAATCCTGCACTATATAGTTTATCCAATAGTACACCCCTATCGACCATATCAAAAGCTTTTGTTATGTCCACAAAGAGACCAGCACAACTTCTTTTTTCATCCAGAGCTTTGTAGACGTTGGTGCAAAAATCCAACAAAGCGTCTTCTGTTGAAAGGTCAGAACGAAAGCCAAACTGAATGGAGCTAAAAAGCTCGCTCTTTTTAGAAAATCAACAATTCTGGTTTTAACAGCCTTTTTAAAAACTTTAGATATGGCCGAGAGTAGTGAAATAGGTCTGTAATTATTAACATCTTTTTTATCCCCTTTTTCCAAGATCGGAATTACAATCGCACATTTCAAACCATCGGGAAAAATACTCTGAGTAATGCTGGTGTTGAATAAGTATATCAGTATATCAGCCACATTAAAATATATCTTTTTTAAAATTAAATTGGAAATACCATCCTCACCGCATGAACTAGAGTTTTTTAAGGTTTTTATAATACTTATAATTTCGAAACCTGTGATAGGGTCAAAAAAGGAGCTATTTCGAGCATCTTGGCCCGATGGTAAATGGGTCGCAAACCGACAATAGCAGTTAGTTAATATTGTGTTCCCAACCGTTGTAAAGTGCGTGTTAAGTTTATTAGCTACTTCCACAGCATCCGTAATCGACTGACTTCCAGCTTGCAATACTATTCGCTCATTATCTTTTTCACCCTTTCGATTAAGAAGATTATTGACAACTTCCCATTCTTTCCTAATATTGCCAAGTGCTGAATTAAACTTGTTTCGAAAGAAGTTTTCCAGCGTCAGTCGTATGGCCTTATTGGTGCTATTACATATTTTGTTGTATCTAGTGCGGAGCCTTCTATTACTAGGATGCTTAGCACACTTTTTTCTTAGTTGGTTTTTGAGCTTTACTTTCTGTAGGAGATCCCGAGTAATCCAAGGCTTAAGTCTCACATTTTTTTACGATTATTCACAGTATACGAAGAGTTGAGAATGTGCGCGTCTAAGGTATCTAAAAATTTGTAAAAAGCTACTGATATGTCATTTTCAGCGAGGACATTCGACCAACCTTCGAAACATAGCTTATGGTTCAGCATAGGGAAATTAACTTTGGTATATGATTTCTGAACGCGATTTGCTTTTGGTTTGTCGAAAACAATTCCAAATATTTGCAAACCCGTCATCGTGTGATCAGTTACTTGCAAATCAATGTTAAAACTATTACAATATCTATATGGTACGGAATTAAAGCGGCAAAAAATATGATCAATACACGTACCCGAACTTAAGCGCGTCGGCTCATTAATATAGGAAGTATAACCATTTCCAGCCATCAAGGCCAAATAATCGCCAGTTGTATTACAGTGATGCAAAAGGTCTAAATTAAAATCACCCAGTATGAAAAAGTTTGTAGTTTCTTCACACAGCACGAAACTGGAGTATTCTTGAATAAATACAGAAATAGGAACAGATTGTTGTCTGTATACCCCTAGGAAAACAAATTGTTCGCCTTTTATATTAAGAGAAAGTTGTAGCATATCAGCACTATAAAGATTTTTACTTACTGAGGTACACCCATAAGTATCGCGCACAAAGGCTCCAACACCTCCCGCACTGTATCTATCATTCGCATTGGCATACAAATTGAAATGAGGTATGCTGTAGTCACTTACTTCATAAGAATATATCCAAATTTCCGTTAAAAATATAATATCTGGTAGGCAACCTAATGCATCGATATGACTTAAAAATAAATCAAAATTCTGCCTAAGGCTACGTATATTCTGATGCACAACTTTTATATCGTTAGAACCTACTGAGGGCGCTTTTTGAAAAAAAATTTTTGCTAGCGATGATTGGGTTATCATCAATCAGAACGTCAACAAACATCTAAGAAAAAAAGAACGAAGAGTATAGCTACAGAATAGCTAATCAACAACAAATTTTATGTCTTCAAAAGTTCTGATGTTGATAACCCTCTCATTTTCTGCTCTTTTTAATAGGAAGCTCGATTTCCCTAACCATAAATATTTGTAGTGTTTCTCTTTCTTTAATTTATATGCTGCCGTAAACAAAGCTCGACTAAAACCCGTGAGTGCGTCATTGGAGTGGAGTGATGAATGTTAAATTAGGTTTCGGATGGTATAGGTGTCTGTACTTTTCATAAAATTACTTATGTCTATCCAATCTAATAGATCATGGCATAGTTAGTAAATTCATCATAAAGGCAAGAAATGTTCCAAGCGATTACACAGTTCCGTACTTATCAGCTATCCGGAAACTAAATTCTGTGGGCCGAGGACGTTTACGTTCTGTGGCATTAGGGTTCTGATGGTTCTCTCGGGGGAGCGAGGGAATTTGGGTTGATTTGGTGGAAGTTTGAAAATATAAAAAGGCCCTTATATTCTGTGGCAGATCGGTTCGCCCTTCTGCGGCAGGCTTTTCTGGTGTCCTCGTTCCGGGATAACGAGTGAGTTGGGATTTTCTGTTGTCCTCGCTCTGGGTGAGCGAGTGAATTGTGGGATTTTCTGGTGTCCTCACTCCGGGGGAGCGAGTGAATTGTGGGATTTTCTGTTGTCGTCGCTCTGGGTGAGCGAGTGAATTGTGGGATTTTCTGGTGTCCTCATTCCGGGTGAGCGAGTGAATTGTGGGATTTTCTGTTGTCCTCGCTCTGGGTGAGCGAGTGAAGTGTGGGATTTTCTGTTCAGGGGGCTCCTGGTTAATATGTTAAAAAAAAAATAGAAAAACATGCTTTTTGTTTGCGAGCTTTTGGTAAGCTCTCCCGCGTCTTCGTGCATCTCGCTCCCTTTCCCCATTGCTCACCAGTAGTCAGGTGTAGAATTCCCTCCGGTAGACTCGACACGAGACCGGGGTAGAGAACAAAAAAATTAGATATAGGATCGCCCTCCGGTAGACTCGCACCATCACGAGACCGGTGGGTTGATTATAATTTGGGCCTCGGGAGAGACACAAGCTTAGGGATAGCGGGGCATCACGGCGCGTGGTTGAACGCGTCTTTATGTCCCGCGCTCCCTTTCCCCATTGCCATCGCGTAGTACGTTTTAGGATTCCCCTCCGGTAGATTCGCACGATCACGAGACCGGGGGGTTGATTATAATATATGGCTCGGGACAAACGCAGGCTTAGGGATAGAGAGACACGAAGACGCGGGTTCCTTAATAGGTTTTCTATGCTATCATCAACCGTGGGCCTCTGATTTTAGGTAGTCGAGGGAAATAGGATTTTGGTTTTTGGGGTTCTGGAAGGCGGGATTTCGCCCCTTACATTTAATCCTCCTTGTCGCGGGACGGAAGGAGTACCAATTTCGTAATTGGTCTAGTTATTTGTCCCCTGGTTGTATGAACGTCAGCAACACGCACCCGGTTATCAGAGCCTGGGCGTGTGTTGACGATTCTCCCCATTCTCCACTCGTTGGGTTGGAGGTTGTCCTCTTTGATAACAACTAGGTCTCCGGGTTTTAGATTAGGTTGTGGATGTTTCCACTTGTATCGTTTCTGGATCTCGGTGAGATATTCGGTTTTCCATCGCTAGCAGAATGTGTGATGGAGGGCTTTGAGTTTCTTCCACCGATTGATCATCGAGGCAGGGCTCTCACTAGCATCCGGCTCTGGCGGAGCCAGTAGATGGCTGCCAGTGAAGAAATGACCTGGGGTAAGTGGCTCTAGGTCCGTTGGGTCATTGGATGCTGGGCTGAGTGGCCGCGAGTTCAGGCATGCCTCGATGCGGCACAAGAGTGTATGGAATTCCTCGAAGAAGAATTTGTGTGGTGAGGCTATCTTTTTGAAGTGGCTTTTGAAGCTTTTCACTCCAGCCTCGCACAGCCCTCACATATGGGGAGCGCCCGCAGGGATGAAATGCCAAGTGAGTGATTGGTGGCTGTACTTCGAGACAGCATTGTCTCGGGCGTGTGAAATGAAAATTTTGAATTCCGATCATAGGGATCGTGAAGCTCCGACAAAGTTTGTCCCGTTGTCGGAGTAGACGTTTTTGGGACATCCGCGTCTAGATATAAAACGGGCAAAAGCCGCAAGAAATGATGGGGTGCTGAGGTCAGTAGTGGCCTCCAGATGAATCGCTCGTGTGGAAATTACGCGAAAAGGCAGACATAGCCTTTGGATAGTCGACCCCCTCTACCGCGGTAACTTTTGATGTCGAAGGGTCCGGCGAAGTCGACTCCAGTATTCGTGAATGCACGGCTGAAGGTCCCCCCCTAATCCAGGGTGTTATGCGGACCGGGCCTATTGGACGATTTGCAGCCAGGGGATAAATTCGGCTGTATTCGAACGGAGCCTTCCCGATACCGGGCCATCTCGGGAAGTATTTATGGCCTTACCGCAGTAAGGGGCGCTGCTGTGGCGGACGGTTCTTTCCCCGTATATAATACTGGACCGCTGAGCCCGCCTTGTCGGGCAGGTGGTCGTACGACCAAGATGAACAACTCATTACCTGAACGTAATAAGGAGGATGTAAAGAGGAGGACTGAGTCGCAATCCAGGGACGACAAATACGAATTAAGCGATGCGTCGGACTCGGGGAGCGAGAGTAGTGCTGATTCAATGAACTCCGTGTTGGAGAAGCACACAAATGAAAACGGAGTAGAAGAGTGGAGAAGGGTACGGAGCAGAGGAAGTAAAAGAGCTCTCTCGCAGTACCGTGCAGCACTAAGAATTGTACAACGCTTGGGAGCAGTGGTCGACCCAACAGAAGTGGAGATCGAGCGCTTGGAATGGGCCCATGAAGCGGTAGAAGTAGGTCGAAGGCAGTTCAAAAGGTTTGCTGCGAGAAACCCTCGGTTCTGCAACCGGTACGAGGAGGAAGAAGCGTCGAATGGCAGAATGAAGAGGCAACGTTCGGCAGAAGGCGACAAGCCTGCTTTCAAGAGGCAGAAAGGACCCAGTCCTAGAGCCGCGAGGCAGGGCAGTCGCATAGACAAGACAAGTAGGCCCAAAGCTGTAAGACAGATGGGTTCCAATAGCGAGGTAGCAACTACCTCGAAAGCTGCCAGTCAGAGGGAAGTTCCAACTACGGAAGTAGGAGATAAGCCAAAGGGAGATAACGCTAAGACTCCGGCTTTCTCGGAGGCGCTAAAGGGAGTTAACGCGAAGACTCCGGTGTTCTCGGAGGTTCCAAAGGGAGATAACACTAAGACTCCTGCTTTTCCCGAGAAGATGAGTGATGTGGCAAAGCAGTCACTGACTGTGGCGCTGGTTGATCGTAGCAGTCCGTTCGGACAAATGACTACTGAAAGGTGGAGATCTGTGGAAAGGGAGCTTATTAGCTTAATGCTTAAGATGATGCGGGAACAACCAAGTAAGCCCCTTCCAACCTTTGATTCGGGGGGATGGTATAATGGTGTGAAGATGATAGCGTGCGACAACATCGCGAGCTTGCGGTGGCTGGAGGAAGTCGTTCCAAACCTCCAAAGTCAAGGCACGAACGCGCGGTTTGAGGTGGTGGATAATGCGCAAATCCCCGCGGTACCAAAAGTTAAGGTATGGATACCATGCGTGATGAAGTCGGAGGATACACTGCGACTTCTGCAGAATCAGAATCCGAACATACCGACACAGGATTGGAAGGTACTTACTGTATCTCGGCCTACCGAGGATGGTCAGTTCTACATCTTCCAAATAAACAAGCAGGCGGAGGATATTTTGTACACGCAGCTTGGCAAAATGTCCTTTGGCACTGGCAAAATTTACATGCGACTCAGGAAAAGAAGTTCCGAGGATAAAAATCCTAACACGCTGGAAGTGGGCGAAGTCGAAAAGGACCTCAGAAGCCTAAGGGAAAAAAGACAGGTGGAGGTCCCCGACGTCACCACGAACGTGCTAGAAGAGGACCAAACGCTAAATGGGCTGTGACTCGCACAGAGGAACACACGGCACAACATTCACGAGGGGCTGAAGGGCGCCTCGAATACTCTAAACCAAAAGGGCAAGAGGAGGACGACGACGTCAAGACGAAGGTACTGGAAGGGGACAAACAGCCCAATGGTGCTGCGAGTCCTACAGATAAACCTCCAACACAGTAAAGTGGCGTCGAACGAACTCCTCCTAACCCTTGAGGAGGGTTCGTTTGACGTGGCGCTGATCCAGGAGCCGTGGCTCTCATCGGGAGGAAAGGTTTCTGGACTTAGCGCGCGCGGGTTTGGCGTTTACTACGCACAAACGGAAGGACGGGTGCGAGCTGTAGTAATGGTAAGGAAACAGCTGCATTCATATATGCTGCCTAATTACACCACCGAGGATCTCGTAGCGGTGGCCGTTGAGCAAAAGAATAAGCAGGCATTTATCCTGGCGTCCTGCTACATGGCCCATGCTGCGGAGGTTCCACCGATGGAGTGCAAAAGGCTAGTACAGGAGGAAGGGCGCAAAGGGCGGTTGGTCATAGGCGCAGATGCAAATGCGCACCACAATGCGTGGGGAGGAGCAGATACGAACGAGAGAGGCGAATCTCTATTTTGTTACATCCTGCAAACCAATTTGCAGATAGCCAACAGGGGAAATGTTCCTACATACATTGGTCCAACATCCAGCAATGTTCTGGATATTACATTGAGCTCCGAGCGTGATATATCAAGGTATGATTGGATGGTTCTCGATAGACCATCCTTCTCCGACCATGCGTATATAAGCTTCAGCATCCCACTAAAGAGGGTAGAGAAGGGAGGAACCTTTAGAAACCCTAGGGTAACGAATTGGACTAAATTCCAGAAACATGTAGAAACGAAACTGGGACAACCCAAAGAGGTTGCTAATGTAGAGGAACTGGAGGAGTCGAATGAATTCCTAACAAGGACGCTTATGACTGCGTATAACAAAGCTTGCCCTCTAAGAAGATTCAGAGGAAAAGCAAAGCCGCCATGGTGGAGCAATGAGCTGAGTCTTCTAAGAAGACAGGTAAAAGAAATGTTTAAACTCGCAAAGACCGCGGAAAGCCAAGCGTGTCGGGACGAGCACAGGGATCTACTGAGGATCTACAAGCGTGAAATTACCAGGGCGAAGAGAAACTCATGGAAAAGTTTCTGTACGGACATAGAGTGCTCCAGTGAAACAGCACGGTTGAAAAAAGTCCTAGCAAAGGGAAACATAGTCCAGGGACTAATAAAGAAAGAGAACGGGGAATGGTCACGTGATAGTGAGGAATCCCTTGAGGTGCTTCTCGATACACATTTCCCATCGGGAGACGGTTTAGAAGAACCAGCAGACATCACTCACACTTCGATCACGGAGCTAGTGGTGCCGGGCTTGGTGACCGATACCAAGATCGAGTGGGCAGTGAAGACGTTTTCTAAGTTTAAATCGCCGGGCCCAGATGGTATATTCCCGGCCATGCTACAAGTCTCAAGTAGGGCGGTCGTGGAATGGCTTCAAATAATATTCGATGGGTGCATAAGACTGAATCATGTACCGCACTCTTGGAGAACTGCTCGTGTAGCTTTTCTACCAAAGGCGGGGAAGATCGGTCACGTGTATCCCAAAGACTATAGACCCATTAGCTTAACATCATTTCTGCTCAAAACCTTTGAGAGGCTGATAGATGTGTACATAAAGTCCAACGTGGATGAAAAGCTGCTCTCCACAACACAGCATGCGTACACCAAAGGCAAGTCGGTAGACACCGCATTGCATAGGGTGGTAATAAGCATAGAGAAATCCCTGGAATATAAGGAGTATGCTCTAGGAGTCTTCTTGGACATTGCCGGGGCTTTCAATAATGTTGCAAAATGGGCGATTATGGATGGTCTTAATTACATTAAAGTACATCCTACCTTAATCAGATGGATCGGCTGCATGTTAAATTGCAGGAAGATTACATCACAATGGGGATTGTACGAGGCCACGAAATCAGTGGACAGGGGCACGCCGCAGGGAGGGGTGCTATCACCTCTGCTGTGGACACTGGTCATCAACCAACTGCTCAGGCAATTCGATGAGGGACCCGTAAAACTTACGGCTTACGCAGATGACGTTGCAATTGTCATAAGTGGAAAATGCCTTCCAACGATTAGTTCTTTGATGGATCGGGCGCTTCGGGATATTCATACCTGGGCATCTAATGTCGGGCTGAAAGTCAATGCGGAGAAGACGGATATGGTCTTGTTTACAAAGAGGTACAAGGTCCCAAATTGGACCAGGCCTAAGTTAGGATCAGTGACCTTACAGGAGAAACCTTGCACAAAATATCTAGGAATCATCCTAGACAGTAAGCTGTCATGGAAGCTCAACGTGGAGGAGAGGGTCAAGAAGGCCTCAACGGCACTCTATGCATGTAAACGAATGCTGGGGTGTACGTGGGGCCTATCGCCCTCTCTTTCTCATTGGGTTTTTACAGCGATTGTAAGCCCTATTCTATACTATGGAGTTCTTGTTTGGTGGAAAGCCACACAAAAAACAACATACCTCAAAAAATTAGAGGGGGTATGCAGACTATCGATGCTTTGCATTACGGGAGCCCTGAAAACAACCCCGACGGCTGCACTGTATGCCATTCTGCACATTCCACCTGTAGACCTGGTAGCAAAGAACAAAGCGTTAACGACCGCAACCAGGCTCGATGCTTCGGGGCAGCTTGAGCGCCGACCATATGGCCATAGTAGTATAGCGTCCTCAGTCACAAGACGAACAGACTACATGATTCCCTACCTGCACTTTGAGGGAGATCTTAAGGCCACAATAGAGGTGGACGGTTGGCGCAAGGGTGCGCAAATGGCGGACGAGGCGATACATGTGTACACCGATGGTTCCAAAATAGTGGAAGGAGTAGGGTCTACGGTATACTGCGCTGATCCGGAATTAAGCAGATCCTACAGGCTGCCGGATTACTGTAGCGTTTTCCAAGCGGAAATATTAGCCGTAACCAAAGCAGTAGAAACCCTGGAAGAGAATAGCTTAAGCTGCAACCGTGTTAACTTTTATATTGACAGTCAAGCAGCAATTAAGGCAATAATCTCGCATAGCACAGCATCTAAATGCGTGTTAGAGTGTAAGCAGTCTCTGGAGAGAATCGGGATAGGGAGAAGCATACATCTATATTGGGTCCCAGGGCATATGGGAATAGATGGGAATGAAAAAGCGGACGAATTAGCTAAAAAGGGCGCATCCCTTGAAGCTTGCTCCGTAGACGTCCCAATTAGATTGGGCGAGATTAAGCGAAGGCGAGAGGTGCACATGATCGACCAAGCAGAAAAGGCGTGGGTTCAAGCGCGGGGCTGTAAAGTGTCGAAGATTATGTGTAGGTCTTACAACCTTAGACTAACACAGTTGCTTCTATCATTAAAAAGAGAGGACTGTAGACTCATGACGGGTATTCTGACTGGACACTGCCTTCTGGCGTCACATGCCTTTAAATTAGGCTTGGTCAGTGATAGCAGGTGTAGGAAGTGCGGGTTGGAGGAGGAAACGATCGAGCACGTTCTGTGCTCGTGCCCTGCACTTGCCAGGCTAAGACTCCAGCTATTAGGAGTGATACAGCTGTCAGATCTAGAAGCAGCAAGTGGCTTAAGTCCTAGGAAGCTTCTAGTATTTGCCAAGAGGACGGAGTTATTTTATAACATAGGTCCTGGTTTTTGATAGGGTTTTTCAGTTTGGTCGTTAAAACAAACTTCTGGTAACACTACGGACTCAATCAGTCTATGTGAGGTCCTCATGGACCGGCCAGTTCAACCTACCTACCTACCTGGGTTACTGATTTGATCTCATCAGGAGAGATTAAAGGTGACTTGACCTGAAATGATTTTTTTTGTTTTTGGGTGAGTTTTTCGGTAGAGCCTCATAACGTATGAGAGCACCCGTAAAGCCCTAGGTAGGTCTGAAAAGCGTTGGAGAACATCGGTAGTATTTACTGTTGTTGTTGCGCAGGTCTTCGCCCTCTTTTCCTCTACGGAGGTGATGTAGTCACTTTCTTGTGCTGGCCATTGGGAAGTGTCTTCTTGCACCCAAGAAGGTCCCTGCCACCACAACGAATTGTTGACCAATTCAGACGCAGGTAATCCTCTGCTACCTAAATCTGCTGGGTTAGATTCTGAGTTTATAGGCAACCAGTTCTTATTTCCGACCATGTCGATGATATTGGTGGGCGAGGACGATAGTTGAATCCGTCCAAAGGTGTACTTTCACTGGTCCCAACTTGAGGTTCCTGAAAATTGATTCGGTGATTTCCGCTAACAGCACGGCTCGGCAAAGCTCCAATCGTGGAAGAGAAAGAGTTTTCACTGGGGCTACTCAGGTTTTGGGTAGAAGCAGGTTTATCCAGATGTCATTATCCGTTTTCACGCGCATGTAAACGGCTGCTGCATAAGCCTTCTCGGATGCGTCACAAAATCCATGGATCTCGATGTCGGTTCCTGGTGAAAAGTTGACCCATCTAGGTATCCTGATTTTATCGATTTCATGGTATTGGTCGGTCAAGGTTTTCCATCGTTCCAGCGTACTGGTAGATACTGGTTCGTCCCAAGCGGTGCCTTCCAACTAAATAATCTGCATGAGTATTTTTGCCACAATGACCATTGGTGCCAGCCACCCTAATGGATCGAAAAGTTTGGCAATTGCTGATAGTATCGCTCTCTTTGTCATGTTTTCCGGGTTGTCCAGCGTCCCTGCTTTAAATTAATATAAATCGAAGAGGGCATTCCATCGAATTCCTAATGCTTTAACTGAGCTGGTATCTTCGAAGGCCAGGAAGTTTTCACTGAGCAGGTCTGCTTTGTGGATGTCCCTTAGAATGTCCTCTGAATTGGATGTCCATTTGCGAAGTGGAAAGCCCGCGGAGTGTAGGACTTGACGAATTTCATCTCTGGCTTTAATGGTCGATGTGATCGTATGTCCACCCGCTAACACGTCATCAACATACATTTATTCTCGCAGTATGCTAGCCCCTGTAGGGTGTGAATATGATACGTCGTCTGCCAGCTGTCGGAGCGTTCTTATCGCAAGATATGGAGCGCAGTTCACTCCGAAGGTAACCGTCTTTAATTAGTAGAGACTAATAGGGTCGTTCGGGGAAGTGCGATACACAATGCGTTGAAATTTAGTGTGATTTTCGCTCACCCAAATTTGTCGATACATCTTTTCTATATCGCTATTGAAGACAAAACGGTATAGTCTCCATCGTAATATAAGGATGGCTAGATCGGCTTGCAGAACTGGGCCTGGGAGGAGAATGTCGTTTAAGCTATTACCGTTGGCCGTAGGGCTCGAGGCGTTAAATACTACGCTTACCTTGGTGGTTGTACTTTCTGCTTTCACAACGGCGTGGTGGGGCAGGAAGTAATGATCCGAATCGTCGGATGGGATATTCTTTTTCAAAATTCTCCTATGTCCGAGTGTTTCATATTCTGACAACACTCGAACATATTCTTTACCTAAATCTGGGTTTTTTATTAGCCGCCCTCATTCCGGAAGTATTGAGAGCATGCTCGTTTCAGGGACGGTCCTAATTAATGTTATTAGGGTAATCCTGCCTGAATGGTAGTGATACGGTGTATCTTCCATCTTCCTCAAGTCTCGTTGTTTCTTTAAATAATTTTTCGCAATACCTCTCCTCTTCATTTAATATTTTATTTTTGGGTACATTTTATACCTCCCAGAAAGCTTTGAGTTGGTTGTCTAACGCAAACTCGTTGTAGAAAGACATAATGCTCTTCGTTGGATTCGGTGATTCGATACGACCGGTTAGTATCCAAACGAACACTGTCTCTTGGGCTAAGAGTGTGTTTAGCACATTCTTTTTTATACCGATTATTATAATTTGGGGATATATGTCTCCGCCAAGTATGAGGTCTACGTCTTCGTTGACGTAGAACCTCTTGTCTGCCAAAACCAAGTCTGGGAATGCCTGCATAGCCATTGCGTTGATATGACAGGATGGAAGATTCCCAGTGAGTTTCGCTAGAACTAGTACGGGTGTAGTCAGGCTGAAGCAGGGATCCACTGGTGAACGTAATTCGTTGTTGGATGCTTCTTTCACCTGAGCTGACACTGCATTTGTGATGCCTGAAACATGGGCATGCAGTTTCCTCGCTGGCAAATTGATTCTGCGTTTCAGTCTTTCAGTTATAAAGGAACATTCAGACCCAGAATCAATTAATGCCCGCGGGGAGAAGTTGGTACCATTATGGTGAATGTGTAGGCGAGCAGTTCCTAATAGCACACCTGTGCTGGAATTGGCATGGCAGGATTTGAAATTCTGGTTCGTAGAGGAAGGTGGTTGTCCCGATTCCTGTCTTTTCCGTGCCTGTACCGAAGTTGATGGGGTATTATCCGCATCTTTGAAAGGGTTGCGCACCGCCGGTTGCTGAAGTGTGTCCGCATGCAGGAGCGTGTGGTGACGAGAGTGGCATTTGGAACAGTTGTACGAACTGGTGCACCTCGTCACTGTGTACCCTGGAGATAAACAATTCAGGCAGCCATTTGTGGATTTGACGAATTTTATCCTTTCTACCGGGTTTAGATCGCAAAAACGTGAACAGTTGCGTAATCTGTGTTCCGTAGATTTGCACATTTTTTTACACATTGATTTTGTTGTTTGCTTGGTTACTTTTGTTTGAAAAGCACCAAGTCCTTTTGTAGGGGTTTCTGTCGACTGGCGCGACGTGTTTGACTTTTGTACTTTAGAAGTGGCATTCCCCGTAAAACCAGACACGGTTTCAAGTGTCTGAAAACGATTTGACAAGAATTTGTCCATATCCTCCCACTTGGATATGTTCGTTTTGTGGTCAATGCTCTGCTCCCATAGAGCCAACGTATTCTCAGGTAATTTTGTCGTACATAAATAAGTAATAATCGCATCCCAATTTGAAACGTCAATCTGATGTGTTTTTAAGGATGCTAAACAATTATTTATGTCGCGCTGTAAGGTTTTGATAGAGCTGCCGCACTCGCTATCTATCTTTTTAGATTAAACAAAATTTGTAGTTGTGAGTTTAGGAGAATCCGCTCATTCTCGTATCTCTCACATAGGTTTTTCCAGGCTGTTTCGAAGCCTTCATTTGTCAAAGGACATTTCTTGACAATGTCCTTTGCCTCACCTTGGGTTTTTTGGTTAATGTGGAACAACTTTTCTACCGGGCTTAGGCGACTGTTGTTTTTGAAGATGGCCGTGAACAGGTCACCATGTGGCTGTTTGCTGTTCTTGTGATGATGTGGCAAGTTGGCTTGCGATGTTGTAATTGCTTTAACTGGCTGTCCTGTGCTCAGTGTTTTACCAAGATGTTGTTAGCCAATTGTAGTGTATCACCAAGCGTCTTTATCAGCTTCTGAATATATTGTTGAGTATCACCAAAAAACTGTCAAAATCCCACCAATAGTGTATCACCACAATAATTTTACCACCAAAGTGTATCACCAAGCGTGTATATAATGGTTTTTGTACGGATGTGGACTGTATATAGGCGCTAGTTCCTTGTTACGGGGAGATAGGACCAAATTTTCGGCCGGGGTGCGTTTGCTCCTGGAGGTAGGTGGGAGCACCGGTGTCGATCTCAGTGGGAATAAGCGGGTTGGAATAAAATAAGAGAATACGACATTTCTCGTTATAATAGATATGATTTATTGGGTAAATGTGAAAATAGCAAAGGTTACAATATTACCTGAATAAACGCAAACAACATCAGATGCGGAAAAGTTAGGCATCCTGCCTAAACAGTCAGAAAGAAATTCGATACTTAGGGTACTTGATAGGCAGCGAGTGCCTGAAAGTGGATCCAGGGAAAATAGAAGCGATGAAAAACTTTCCGATCCCTAAATCCCCTCGGCAGGTGCGTAGGTTTGTGGCCATGGCAAATTGGTACAGGGCATTTATTACCAATTTTGCTTACTTCGCAGGTCCCTTGACCGACTGCCCTCGTAAGTCATCAGGCCCCTTCAAACGTACCGCTGAAGCTATAGAGGCCTTCGAAAAACTAAAAGTAGCCTTGAGTTCCATTCCTGTCTTGGCCCAACCCGATTTTCCAGAGAGTTTGTAATCCAATGCGACGCTTCCAAAATAGGTATTGGCGGGTGTTGTTCCAGGTCGATGATGTGGGCGCTGAGCGTCCAATCGTGTTCGTTTCGAAAAAGCTGAATAATGCTTAACGCAATTATATAGTAACCGAGCTGGAATGTCTCGCCACCATAGTCAGCGTGAAGCGCTTCCGACCCTATATTGAAGGATTACTGTTTCGGATTATCACGGACCACTCCAGTCTCAAGTGGTTGATGACGCAAAAGGACTTGAGCGGGAGGTTGGTGAGGTGGTCGCTCCTGCTGCAAAGATACGACTTTAAAATGGATCATCGCAAAGGCACCCTGAATGTGGTACCCGATGCGCTTTCGCGGTTTGATGCCGACGAGTTGACTTTCACTGCCTCACCCGGGGAATTAGATTTAGTCTCACCCGAGTTTAGCAGCAACGAATATCTAGATTTGATTAGAACCGTCACCGAAAATGAAGAGTCGCTTCCGGACTTACGAGTGGTGGATGGTGGAATTTTCAAGAGAGTTAAATTTCGTAAGGGGGTGGACGGGGAAGAAGACTCGCTATGGCGTTTGTGGTTGCCGAAGGGGCTGACGGCACACGACACCAACCAGAGTTACCATGGTGGGTAGCAGAAAACCCTGGAACGCGTTAGGCAAAAATACTTCTGGCCATTGCAGGCGAAGGACGTCAGGGACTACGTCCAACGTTGTGACACCTGCAAAGCTGTAAAACCCACTAATCAGCAGTCGAGACCACCTATAGGGCGTACCTTTGCATCGGAGAGGCCACTTCAGCGATTATTTGCGATTTTCTAGGGCCTTGTCCGCGATCTAAACGACGAAATCAATTTCTTTTCGTAGTTCTGGACCATTTTACAAAGTATGCCTGGCTAAAGCCCATGCAGAGAGGCACGACTGTTAATGTTATAAATTACTTCGCTTCAGGAATTTTTCCAACTGTAGGGGTCCCGGAGTTTATTCATAGCGACAACGGTAAACAGTTTATCTCGAAGGAAATGAAACAATTTTTAGAAAATTATGGGGTGACACACGTGAGGACGGGGTTATATTCTCCTCAAGCGAACGCCTCCGAACGAGTCAATAGGGAAATTGTGTCTAAAATAAGTATTTTCCTGAAGGTTAAACCCGACCATACCGATTGGGACAAGCATATATCAGAGATTTTATCAGTTTTCAGAAGCGATTTCCATACAGCGCAACAGTGCTCTCCATACTTTGCATTATATGGTAAAAACATGGTACAACATGCCTCAGCGTACAATATTTTAGGGAAATTCGGCAGCTTTAGGGAAGATCAGGTTACAATAGCAAATAGAAGCGACAATCTGACTGACATTCGTGAGCAAATCCGTAGGAATTTAGATCAGGCAAAATATAGGGGAATAACCACCAACAACAAGCGCTCCAGGCTAGTCAACAACAAAGAAGGCCAGAAAGTTTTCCAGAAAAACTTTGCTTTGAGTAACTTCAAACAGGGCATTAACGCCAAATTCCTGCCAAAATACCTTAAGTGTCGAGTGCTCCGAAAAATAGGCAATGCATTGTATGACCTCGAGGACCTAAACGGGAAATTGATAGGTCGCTTCCATGCGTCGGATATTCGCCCACAATAAACCAAAAGGAAGGTTTTTTTTTTGCTAAATTTACATACTGATTTTTTTTTAAACCTACGAATTTGATTTTTTTACCCTGTCTGGGCGTTTTTGCGGTCGGGGACATATCGCCCAGTATCTCCCCGAGCAACGATTTCATAGGGTGTTCACACGCATTCTCACCGCGAACCGTGAACAGCCTGGCAGTCCAAACTTGGATTGGACTAGCCTTACGGAGTTTGGGCGAGTTCTCCTCTATCGAAATTTCTATTCACATATTTTTTTTAGCCTGTTCTGTGGGGGCGATAACCACTAGAAAATAATATACGGAGTTTTGACGAGTTTTCCATAACAAATGTCTAATTGCCGCAAAACCTTTTATCTAAGAAACAAAATTAGACTACTATTTGACTTGATTTTTTTGATGGACCTTTGTTGCCTGGCTAGCTCAGTCGGTAGAACTTTGAGACTCTTATCTTAGGGGTGAGTGGTGCCCCACGTTAACTGACCTCGGGGGTTCCTGGAAGTGGCTTCCCACAGGTGAACCGGTTTCCTGTTCGCTTCATAGTCAGGTCTTCAAAGAGAAGCAGGTTTTTTTTGGTCCACTTGGGAGATTCTACCTTGGAACGTACTAGTTGGCTAGTGATAGGGGAAAAGAGCAGGAATCACCTCACTCATTTCCGCCTGGGGTGGTTAAAACGATTTTGTTTCTTTCATACTAGTGGCATCGCCAAAAATTCCAATGACATTGATGATTTTTCAATATCACATGGCTCAATTGTATGGGTGGCTCATCTCATCAGCTGACTTGGGATTTCTGTCATTGTGCTTGCATTGAGATTGTCAAAAGTAGATGGCAAACGAAAAATGTAACCAATGCATTGGCAATTATGCACTATCG
This sequence comes from Eurosta solidaginis, assembly GCF_040869045.1. Lineage (NCBI taxonomy): Eukaryota > Metazoa > Arthropoda > Insecta > Diptera > Tephritidae > Eurosta > Eurosta solidaginis. Next base: position 203,245,176 of record NC_090324.1, read on the forward strand.
TGGTGGTAAAATTTTACCTAATTTAGCGCACAACGTTCCCACAACACACAAAAGTTACAAAGTTTTACGCTTTCTCTACGTTCCATTTGCCTGACGTCAGCACAAAGTTTCTGACAGTCGGAACACGGCATATGTAACGATGTAGAGATGAGCTAATCATAACATAGAGCCATTCGATAATCGTCGCCACAGTTAGATAACTGCGTTTTTCCATCACTATATGGAAAGGAATTGTTCCGAAATTCTTTGAACGGCGTGGGTGGCCATTCAAAAAAAAATCAAAAAGCAAAGTTCGCGAAGGTAGTCAGTCGGCGTCTTCTTCTCAATGTGATTTTTTTCTTTTGCGATTCGTGTAAATGAAATGAATTTTTGAACAACGTGTGAAAATTTATTTCGCGAGTTTATATTAAATTATTGAGGAAAAAATTTAAGCAAATACAAATTAACAATTATAAAATTGTTAACCATTACGGTAAAACAGCGCAAAACACAATCTTTCGCATTTCACAACGTATTAAGTTAGCGAAAAGGCGAGAAGACTTCAGCGGTGACCTTGTGAAAAATTTCGACGGCAGAAAACACATTGCGGTGACTACCTATTTAGCAATAAATTTCAACAGAAAATTACAATTGCATCGCGTTTGCCTACCATTGTTGAAAATGTCGTGTTAACGCTCCTTCAACGCAGCAAGATTGGACACGTTGGTGGATACGAAGAATATCGTCTGAGATTTGTATTGCACATTGCAGTGGAAAATCATCGGAAGTTCGCTTATATTTTAAGTAGAGCAGCACAGAAAAGGAATTTATCAAGAGCTTGGAATCCGGCATTAGTTGCAACTATAGCAGCAAACATATAAGCAGTTAATGAAATTCACTAAAACTGAAGCAACAACAACAAGAATCGAAACGTATAAATGATTTCCACGCGCTCAACATCGAAAAGAAATCCGAGCCCCCGAATATCATAGGGTCAACAGAATAGAAAGGTCTAAGGGCCGCAACAACCATCCCCGGCAGCGACCACAACGGCAGAGACCCACCTAAACGGCCTCCTGCACCACCAACAGTGACAACTAAAAGGCAGAGGCTCCCCTAAAAGGCCTCCTGCAGCACTGACAGTGACAACTAAAAGGCAGAGGCCCACCTAAAAGTCCTCCTGCAGCACCGGCAATGACATCATAAGGCAAAGGCTCACCTAAAAAGCCTCCTGCAGCACCGGCAGTGACATCATAAGGCAAAGGCCCACCTAAACGGCCTCCTTCACCACCAACAGTGACAACTAAAAGGCATAGGCCCACCTAACAGGCCACCTGCAGCACCGGCAGTGACATCGTAAGGCAGAGGCCCACCTAAGCGGCCTCCTGCACCACCAGCAGTGACAACTAAAAGGCAGGGGCCCAGCTAAAAGGCCTCCTGCAGCACCGGCAGTGACATCATAAGGCAAAGGCACACCTAAACTGCCTCCTGCACCACCGGCAGTGATATAATAAAGCAGAGGCCCACGTATACGGCCTCCTGCACCACCAACAGTGACAACTAAAAAGCAGAGGCCTCCTGCAGCACCGGCAGTGACATCATAAGGCAGAGGCCCACCTAAACGGCCTCCTGCACCACCAACAGTGACAACTAAAAGGCAGAGGACCACCTAAAAGGCCTCCTGCAGCATCGGCAGTGACATCATAAGGCACAGGCCCAACTAAGCGGCCTCCTGCACCACCAATAGTGACAACTAAAGGCAGAGGCCCACCTAAAAGGCCTCCTGCAGCACCGGCAGTGACATCATAGGGCAAAGGCCCACCTAAACGGCCTCCTGCACCACTGGAAGTGATATCATAAAGCAGAGGCCCACGTATACGGCCTCCTGCACCACCAACAGTGACAACTGAAAAGCAGAGGCTCACCTAAAAGGCCTCCTGCAGCACCGGCAGTGACATCATAAGGCAGAGGCCCACCTAAACGGCCTCCTGCACCACCAATAGTGACAACTAAAGGCAGAGGCCCACCTAAAATGCCTGCTGCAGCACCGGCAGTGACATCATAGGGCAAAGGCCCACCTAAAAGGCCTCCATCAGCAGCATCGGCAGTGACATTATAAGGCAGAGGCCCACCCAAACGGCCTCCTGGAGCATCGGCAGTGACAACTAAAAGGCACAGGCCCCCTCCAACGGCCTCCTTCAGCACCGGCAGTGACATCATAAGGCAAAGGCCCATCTGAACGGCCTCCTGCACCACCAGCTACAAGAACAACAACACGGGGGGAGTTCGTTCCGTGATACGGACCATTTAAAAATATTATAACTTTTGCTATTACTTTGCTATATTTTACATAATGCGGCAATAAGCCTTCAAAAGAGAAAGGAATTATACTATTAGAAAGTTTAAAATTACTTGAACCCTTGCTTACGTTAGAGTGCAAAATCTGGAATGTACGAACCTAGTCTCGGAAGCTCGAATTTTTGAAAGCCATTTCGAACTTGCAAATGGCATACATAAATTAAATTGTAAGACCTTTCGCGCGCATGGAATGTTCTATTAGCGCTTTTTTTCTGAACATACATTCAAACAAGTTTTTGCATTAACGTTTTAGCAGAGGTTTAAATAATATCTTTGTACTGAAGTTGTATATATTTTAAGGAAATCGTGACGTTGGCCAGTTTTCCTTCGTATTATAAGTGTAACACTTTTCCTATATACTTATATATTTACAAAGTTAACACCCATTGGAAAGTAATTGTTTTGCGCTTCTTCGGCCTATAAATTGTTACGTAATTGGTAATATTTTGCAAGCTTAAGACAAAAACGAGTTAATAACCACCAACATAAAGTGAATTTATATCGGTGTCAGGTTACATGGCTCGGTTTTATTCAATTTTAACATAAACCTGTTTTTTTTTGCCAGCCATTCAATTATGAAACTCAAATTTCTACTTAATTAATAGTAACTAAATCTATGGCAAATATTAACAACTTCGCTTAAGCCCACAAAATATTATACAAGACATTATGAAATATATCCATCAAATGCTTAGATAGGCCTTAGTAATAATAACATGTTTAGTGTAAATATGCTAAAACATTAATTCTGTATGATTATTATAGGTACATAAGTTTGTCCCACAAATGCATTAGACTCAATTTGAATGAACACAAAAAAAACAAGTAAGGAAGGCTAAGTTCGGGTGTAACCGAACATTACATACTCAGTTGAGAGCTGTGGAAACAAAGTAAGGGAAAATCACCATGTTGTAAAAAGAACCTAGGGTAACCCTGGAATGTGTTTGTATGACATGTGTATCAAATGGAAGGTATTAAAGAGTATTTTAAGAGGAAGTGGGCCATAGTTCTATAGATGGACGCCATTTAGGGATATCACCATAAAGGTGGACCAGGCCTGACTCTAGAATTTGTTTGTACGATATGGGTATCAAATGAAATGTGTTAATGAGTATTTTAAGAGGGCGTTGGCCTTAGTTCTATATGTTGACGCCTTTTTGAGATATCGCCATAAAGGTGGACCAGGGGTGACTCTAGAATTTGTTTGTACTATATGGGTATCAAATGAAAGGTGTTAATGAGTATTTTAAAAGGGAGTGGGCCTTAGTTCTATAGGTGGACGCCTTTTCGGTATATCGTTATAAAAGTGGACCAGGTTTGACTCTAGAATGCGTTTGTACAATATGGGTATCAAATGAAAGGTGTTAATGAGTATTTTAAAATGGAGTGGACCTAAGTTCTATAGGTGGACGCCTTTTAGAGATATCACCATAAAGGTGGACCAGGGGTGACTCTAGAATTTATTTTGTACGATATGGGTATCAAATGAAAGGTATTAATGAGTGTTTTAAAAGGGCGTGGGCCTAAGTTCTATAGATGGACGCCTTTTCGAGATATCGCTATAAAGATGGACCAGGGGTGATTCTAGAATTTGTTTGTACGATATGAGTATCAATTGAAAGGTGTTAATGAGTATTTTAAGAGGGCGTTGGCCTTAGTTCTATATGTTGACGCCTTTTCGAGATATCGCCATAAAGGTGGACCAGGGGTGACTCTATAATTTGTTTGTACTATATGGGTATCAAATGAAAGGTGTTAATGAGTATTTTAAAAGGGAGTGGGCCTTAGTTCTATAGGTGGACGCCTTTTCGGTATATCGTTATAAAAGTGGACCAGGTTTGACTCTAGAATGCGTTTGTACAATATGGGTATCAAACGAAAGGTGTTAATAATTGTTTTAAAAGGGAGTGGGCCTTAGTTCTATGGGTGGACACCTTTTTGGGGATATCGCCATAAACGTGGACCAGGGGTGACTCTAGAATGCGTTTGTACAATATGGGTATCAAATAAAAGGTGTTAATGAGTATTTTAAAAGGGCGTGGGCCTTAGTTCTATAGGTGGACGCCTTTTCGAGATATCGCCATAAAGGTGGACCAGGGGTGACTCTAGAATTTGTTTGTACAATATGGGTATCAAATAAAAGGTGTTAATGAGTATTTTAAAAAGGAGTGGGCCTTAGTTCTATAGGTGGATGCCTTTTCGAGATATCGCCATAAAGGTGGACCAGGGGTGGCTCTAGAATTTGTTTGTACAATATGGGTATCAAATAAAAGGTGTTAATGAGTATTTTAAAAGGGCGTGGGCCTTAGTTCTATAGGTGGACGCCTTTTCAAGATATCGCCATAAAGGTGGACCAGGGGTGACTCTAGAATGTGTTTGTACGATATGGGTATCAAATTAAAGGTATTAATGAGGGTTTTAAGAGGGTGGCCCTTAGTTGTATATGTGAAGGCGGTTTCGAGATATTGACCAAAATGTGGACCAGGGTGATCCAGAGCATCATCTGTCGGATACCGCTAATTTATTTATATATGTAATACCACGAACAGTATTCCTTCCAAGATTCCAAGGGCTTTTGATTTCGCCTTGCAAAACTTCTTCATTTTCTTCTACTTAATATGGTAGGTGTCACACCCATTTTACCAAGTTTTTTTCTAAAGTTATATTTTGCGTCAATAGACCAATACAATTACCATGTTCCATCCCTTTTTTCGTATTTGGTATATAATTATGGCATTTTTTTTATTTTTCGTAATTTTCGATATCAAAAAAGTGGGCGTGGTCATAGTCGGATTTCGGCCATTTTTTACACCAATACAAAGTGAGTTCAGATAAGTACGTGAACTGAGTTTAGTAAAGATATATCGATTTTTGCTCAAGTTATCGTGTTAACGGCCGAGCGGAAGGACAGACGGTCGACTGTGTATAAAAAATGGGCGTGGCTTCAGCCGAATTCGCCCTTTTTCACAGAAAACAGTTATCGTCCTAGAAGCTAAGTCCCTACCAAATTTCACAAGGATTGGTAAATTTTTGTTCGACTTATGGCATTAAAAGTATCCTAGACCAATTAAATGAAAAAGGGCGGAGCCACGCCCATTTTGAATTTTTTTTTATTTTTGTATTTTGTTGCAACATATCATTACTGGAGTTGAATGTTGACATAATTTACTTATATACTGTAAAGATATTAACTTCTCTTTTAAAATTTGAATTAAAAATTTTTTTTTTTTTTAAAGTGGGCGCCGTTGTTCTCCGATTTTGCTAATTTTTATTAAGCAGACATATAGTAATAAGAGTAACGTTCCCGCCAAATTTCATCATGATATCTTCAACGACTGCGAAATTACAGCTTGCAAAACTTCTAAATTACCTTCTTTTAAAAGTGGGCGGTGCCACGCCCATTGTCCAAAGTTTTACTAATTTTCAATTCTGCGTCATAAGTTCAACTTACCTACCAAGTTTCATCGCTTAATCCCTATTTGGTAACGAATTATCGCACTTTTTCTATTTTTCGAAATTTTCGATATCGAAAAAGTAGGCGTGGTTATTGTCCGATATCGTTCATTTTAAATAGCGATCTGAGATGAATGCCCAGGAACCTACATACCAAATTTCATCAAGATAACTCAAAATTTACTCAAGTTATCGTGTTAACGGACAGACGGACGGACGGACGGACGGACGGACATGGCTCAATCGAATTTTTTTTCGATACTGATGATTTTGATATATGGAAGTCTATATCTATCTCGATTCCTTTATACCTGTACAACCAACCGTTATCCAATCAAAGTTGATATACTCTGTGAGCTCTGCTCAACTGGGTATAAAGAGAGACCCATAATCAATTTAAAAATATTGTAGCAGCAAATAAATCAAACGAAAAATTATATATTTATTATAATTGCTCGTTCTCGAAATTAAATATTTCGTAGCATTCATATCCAAAACATGAATGAAACTTATTTCAGTTATATAACAGGAAAACTAGGAATAAAACTTTACCTCGATTGATGGGATAGGAAAATATATGGAATTAAAATTACTATTAAACTAAATAACAGTAAATAAAAATATAATACAATAAAGTTAAACTAAATATACAAAAACCAAAAGTCCTTTTCTCACCTATAAAGACGTGAGGAAGATATAGAACCGAATCAACTATCGATGATGAAACAAGTTCTTTCTCTTTTGATCTTGATTTCGTAAGATTGACCGTTAGTTAGTTTTGATCTTAGAGCTTTACCTGATTTTGATTAATAATTATAAATATATTTTCGCTGATTTTCTTTTGAAATGAATTGAATAAACTTGTTATTAAAATGGGAATGCTGATGTCTCCGATTATTTAGAAGGCACTTAGGTATTTCAGGTAGGGGTCACCGAAATATAGGTGCGTCGGTGCCATGGTTTTGGAGGGTGTTTCAATTTATACATGACTCTTTCTAAGGTGGATGGTGTGGCATTACCAGAATAAGCCTTACATACAAGGTATTTGTATTTATGTAATTACTAGAACGAGTTTCACTTCTATGCACTTTTTATGCATAACCAAACATTGAATGTTGAACTCAGCGGGGAGTCGTATCTGTTTACAGTTGTTAACCCTTACTCAATTCGCCACATTGACCAGCCCACGTATCGATCAGCATGACTAATCGACAGCGCCGGTTTGTCAATGTGCACTGCCAAAACATTCATACATATATCCAATTGCATTGTAGTTATAAGTAGGTCAGTGAAGTAAATTGCTGAATATATATCCATATTAGTAATTTAATACTTTTACTTTAATTGTATAGTATAATCGTGCATGTGTAAGTTAAGAAATTTCTGTATAAAAAGAAAGGCATTCATTTAATAAAGATAATAATTTTCTATCATTGAACTAGAGCGGAATACATTAATTTATTTCGTATATTATACACTACCAATTAGCAGATCCGTTTTATTCAAAATAATATATTTTCTTTTTTGACCAATATGTGTCTTTTGTGGGGACATACTCAAAAAATTGTAAGCGGCCTTGGTTAGACAACTACATTAAGAGGCTTATCTAATAGCATAGCTTATCAGAAATGGAAACGATTTAAATGTACTGTAACATACGATATTTCCAATGGTTGCAGAAAATAAGTTACCAAGGCTATCAAGCTGCAAAAGCTGAAATACTATTATTGGTCAGTGATAATGCCCTACTTTTATAATAATAAGAATAATATATAAGAAAATAATTTCGCTTGATAGTAAAAAAAAAAAAAAACTAACAGCCTCATTGGCGAACGATGCCCTCAACGAACGATACCTGCTTGGACGATATCGTGTGCTCATGGTATTCTGAATCTTACGTTGCCGTTTATCGTGTAGCTTTACGTCGTTCGTCAACTACACGATACCAAGTGTCAAACTTGCAACTCTGTGCACATATGTTTAGTTTTGGCGCACGTCCATAAAGTTTACAAAATAAGTGAAATAAAATAAAATTGTTAGTGAAATAAACATAGTGATATAAATATAATAAAAATGTATCAATTAGTGCCCCATATTTGCGCCATATACCGGTGCTCCTCTGGCCAGATCCACATTTGCTTCCAGCTCATAAACAAGCACGAGGTATTGGGCGCTTGTGGTCTTTTTTGAATCTTCTAATATAAAATACAAGTTTATTTTTATACAATAATAACTAATTAATTAATAATACTCACTTTTTTGTTTGTGCCGCTCATTTTCAACCAAAACGATAGGTGAATACCTGTTGTTTGTTTTTGACACTTTGTTTTCGTATTGGTAGCACCTTTTCGTGATACAGAATACCAATCGAGCACTTTCGTTATGTAACAGTCAGCTGTTATCGTTTTGTCTATCGTATTGCAATTCATAATACGAACACACGAACGATGATCGTTTTGGAGACGATATCGTCAAACAGAATGAGGCAGTAAGTCGTAAGATTTGGTAATACCGCAAAAAATCTTGGAATGGGCTTTAACAGAAATTTGAAATAGAACAACCATATTTACAGTGCAATAGGCAAAGTTTATGGCATGCTTCGCTCACTTTAGACTACCTAAAACTTTCGCCATGAAAATTCGACTGTTGTTAGCTAAAACATTTCTGTTACCCACCTTATTGTGTGGATGTAAAATGTGTGCCAATTGCCATAGCCTGTGTCTTAGTAAACTAAATTTTCCCTACAAGAATAAAGCCAGATAAGTGGATAGTGTTGACCGTTACGAGCACTTCTCCCGTTTTCGCAGAGCGGATTTTCTCTATTCAATTCGAAAACGTACCAAAATTAAAGTGCCTAAGATGATGCGACGGCCTTGCATCTCGAGAACCTGAGTATCTCATGAACCGCCTTAAGCTTAACAGATAACCTCGATCGTTAAACTTGACTGCTATGAAGTTTAACTGCCTGGTTACCAAACGTCAAATCAAATCAAATCATAAATAAAATAATTAGAAAAAGTAATAATAATACTGAAATCTAGAATATAATTAGGCAGGTCCTAGGTACTAGTCATCACACTCCTCATCAATCCAGGGTGTTGATCGCACAATTAAATAAATGCGTTGGACGCGTGAAATTTCTAAAAATGTGAGGCGTAGCATAACTTTATTAAAGTTCAGTTGGTTGTTGTTGTTGTAGCAGTGCTTCGCCCCACCCAATAGGTGCGACCGATCACAAATTGTCATCAATGTCCTCTAACTGGAGTCCGAGGAAGCTTGCAGTTTCAACAGGGGTGGACCATAATGAGAGGGGTGTTAGAGGCGTTGGTTCCACATTACAGTTAAAGAGATGGTTGGTGTCATGTGGGGACACATTGCAAGCAGGGCATACATTTTGTATGTCGGGGTTGATTCTGGATAGGTAAGAGTTAAGCCTATTACAGTATCCAGAACGAAGTTGAGCTAGAGTGACTCGCGTTTCCCTGGGGAGTATGCGCTCCTCTTTTATAAGTTTTGGGTACTGTTCTTTGAGTAATGGATTTCACCGAGCAATTCCTGGCATAAAGGGCTGACGCCTGTTTGTGGAGTTCACTGAAGACCTGCTTGTGTTTCTTTGCTTCATACGGCTGAGTTCTCAGGCGCCGAATTTCCTCAAAATGCTTACGGAGATGACTCCTTAAGCCCCTAGGCGGTGCTGGTTCATCAATCAGATGTCTGTTGGGATGCCCAGGTTTCTGGGTATTTCAACAGGAACTGTTTGGTTAGCATCTCATTTCTCTCCCTGATGGGGAGTATTCTCGCCTCATTATGTAGATTGTGTTCTGTGGACATAAGAAGACAGCCCGCGGCGGTTCTCAGAGCAGTATTTTGACAGGCCTGTAGCTTCTTCAAGTGAGTAGTTTTTAGGCTTGGCGACCATATAGGGGACGCGTAGCATGCAATCGGCTGGCCAATTGCCTTGTATGTGGTAATGAGCGTTTCTTTGTCTTTTCCCCAAGTACTGCCAGCAAGGGATTTAAGGATTTTATTATGGCTCTGGAGTTTCGGAACAATTGCGGCTGCATGCTCACCAAAATGTAGATCCTGATCAAGCGTCACACCCAAGATTTTGGGGTGTAGGACAGTCGGTAGCGTAGTGCCATCGACGTGGATGTTCAAAATGGTCGACATTTGGGACGTCCATGTTGTAAATAAGGTTGAGAAGGATTTAGTCGGTGATAATTCCAGGTTTCGCGAGGCGAAAAAACTGGAGAGATCAGGGAGGTAGCCGTTTATTCTGTTTCAAAGCTCATCGATTTGTGGGCCTGGGTCTCTGGCCATTATTTTGCAGTCATCGGCGTAGGAAACGACAGTAATTCCTTCTGGTCGCGAAGGCAGCTTAGATATGTAAAAATCAAACAAAAGTGGGGATAGGATACCACCCTGTGGCACCCCTTGTTTAATTCTTCTTGGTTTTGATGCTTCGTTTCTAAATTTCACCACCTTTTAAGACATGGGGGAAGGGTAGACCCTTCCAGGTATCAAAAGCTTTTGATAGGTCTAGCGCAACGAGTACCGTTCTATGATGGGGTTTTTGATTTAAACCGCAATTTATCTGGGTGCTAATGGCATTTAGTGCGGTGGTGGTGCTATGGAGTTTTCTAAAGCCATGCTGATGACAGGCTAGCTGCAAATTTCCTTTGAAGTAGGGGAGCAAAATGGCTACAAGCTTCTTGTCTAGGATAGGAGAGATATCGGGCGATATGACTCTCCTATGTTAACAGGTTTCCCAGGCTTTAGTAGCGGGACCACCATTCCCATTTTTCGGGAATGACAAAGGTGAAAAGAGACAGCTTGAAGACATGTGCTAAATATCTGAAACCCTCTTTCCCTGGGCTTTTAAGCATCGGCATGGCTATGCCGTCTGAACCCACTGCTTTGGATGGTTTAGCATGACCGATGGCATCCTTAAGCTCTTTGACGGTAATGGTAATGGGTGACGCGCTGAATTTATGTTTATGTGCGTGTCTTTTGGCCCTCCGTCTATCTTTGTCGACCGTAGAATGCATTATATATTGTCGGCAAAAAGCGCTCGCGCATTTTTTCGCATCCGACAGCACTTTATCGCCAAAGGCGATGGAAACTTTGTCATTGTGCCTAGTCCATAGGGACTTTACGGTGGTCCAAAATTTACCCACACCGGCAGAGAGGTTACAACCGCTTAGGTGCTCCTCCCATTTCGCCCGCTTGTGTTCATCCACAAGCAGTCTGATGCGTTGGTTTATATCCCTTATTTGGGGGTCGCCGGGATCGAGCTGTCTTAAAAGGCCACGTTCTCTCCCTAAATTTGCGGCCTCCGCCAGAAAGTGGGGCCGAATCTCGGGAATTCTACCGGCGGGAATGAAGCGAGCCGAGGCGGATTCAATGACCTTGCGGAAAGCACGCTTAGCGCAGCAAAGCGGTTGTCTGTAAAGGATTTGTATTCGCCCCACTTTCCTTTTTTAAAGTTTATGAAAGTGCGTTTTTCTGTGACGATGAAGTCGGCGATACGCTTGAGCGAAATAAGTATAGGCAGGTGGTCGGATGCAAATGTTACCATCGGCTGCCAGTTGACGCAGTTTACGAGTTCTGCGCTCACGATTGATATATTTGGCAAACTGTAACAGCTTCCTACTATACGTGTGGGGGCGTCTCCGTTTATTGTGCAGAACGTCGTTTCTTCTATTTGATCCGCCAGCATCTCACCCCTACTGTCCGCCCGCAGGTTTGAATGCCATAGATCGTGATGGGCATCGAAATCGTCTAAGATAATGCGATTGTTGCCAGTGAGTAAGGCGCTGATATTAGGGCGGTATACACTGGGACAACAGGTGGCAAGAGGGATGTAGATGATGATTTCTAGGTTTGCATCGCCTGACCGGACAGATAGGCCTTGACGTTGTAAGACACTGTCCCTGTGGCCGATGTCGGGATCAAATATATGATATTGCACAGAGTGGTGTATGATAAACGCGAGGCCGCCTCCATTTCCGCTCTCGCGTTCTTTTCTGTGGACATTATACCCAGAACAGGTCTGCAGAGCAGATATTGATGTGAGTTTAGTCTCTTGAATCGCATTAATGCGGATGTTGTGCCGCTTCATGAAATCGACTACCTCCGTGATCTTCCCAGTTAATCCATTACAGTTTAACTGCAGAATTCTGAAGTGCATGAGGGGAGACGTCGTCACTCTGGAAGTAAGTGACGGGTGACTACGCCTGGGTTGTGGAAGGCTAGGACGAAACTGCTGTTGTGGCCCTGGGACTGGACGTCCTTGGGTAAGCATTGGGGTAGCCGGTGTATTTGGGTATGCGGCCTGGCAACATGGCCGCCGGGAGGTTGCCGTCGCGGAGACCAGAACATCTAGGAAAGTGGCACCGTCCATGGCAAGATCTGCATTGGGCGGATGTCGCAAACATATATATTCCGTGCTGGCGAACGGTGCAAATGCAGGTAGGGACTAAGGGTCTGTTTCACTGACCTACACAATTGCTGCCGGAAAAGAGTGGGGGGGGGGGGGGGGGGGGGGGGGGAAGACGGGGGCAGGGGCTGATGCTCCCGACTCTACTACGGAGATTGTAGGTATCCTTCCCGGAGCAAGAGAATATGGAGCAGTCCCGCTGCAAGGAGCTGCTGGGAGGATGACAATTTGTGGGAGGGACGCAACAAATTAAATGGGGTTACACTGAAATGACGGTCCTTGGTCGGGAAAAATCCCGAGTCGCTCCGGTACATAGAACCGACTGCCTTGGAAAGCGTAGGTTCAGTTGGTCTTATATGAATATCAATAGAAATTTGACACGCCCAACACTTTTATTTAATTGTCTGATCAACACCCTAGATTGATGAGGAGTGTGATGACTAGTACTTAGGACCTGCCTAATTAATTTCTAGCTTTTAGTATTATTATTACTTCATGTAAGTACTGTTTTCAATAAAACCGTTTAACTTAAAATTTTTTATACCTTTCATGAAAATGAAATGGTATATTAATTTCGTCACGAAACCCAAAATTGTAAGTCCTTAAAGGAAAATAGATAGGTCCACCATTAAGTATACCGAAATAATCAGGATGAAGAGCTGAGTTGATTTAGCCATGTCCGTCTGTCCGTCTGTCCGTCTGTCTGTTTGTATGCAAACTAGTTCCTCAATTTTTGAGATATCTTGATAAAATTTGGTGAGCGGGTGTATTTGGTTGTCCGATTAGACATTTGTCGGAGCCGGCCGGATCGGACCACTATAGCATATATGCTCCATACAACCGATTTTTCAGAAAAAGAGGATTTTTGTCATATCTTACTCAATTTAACAGATTGAAGCTTCAAACTTCACCATATAATTTCGTATATTGTACATATTGTTGCCTGAAAAAATTGATGAGATCGGTCATATATATAGTATATATCCCCCACAACCGATTGTTCAGATAAGAAACTTTTCGTAATTACTGCCCTATTTTAAAAGCTAGAGGCTTCAAATTTCAACGAATGCTTACGCATATAGCATATATTGTTGTCTGAAAAAACATAAAGATCGGTGGTATATATAGTATATATATGGTGGTATATATAGTATATATATATAGTATATATATATATTTTCGCAATTTTAGCCCCATTTTAACAGCTAGAAGCTTCAAATTTCACCGAATGCTTACGTATATAGCATATATTGTTGTCTGAAAAAATCATAGCGATCGGTTGTATATATAGTATGTTGCGGGGGGAATGTGGCACCCGGGTCGTGGAGCGCAATCGCACGCAAATAAAAGAAATAAAAAAGAGACGAATTAGTACCGATTCGTTACAATTTATTTATAAAAGATAAATATTTTACAATAATTGTTTATACAAGTGAAGCACTCACAAACTTCCTGGTCGTTAGGACAGTTAATTACTTCACAAGATAAATAGCTTGAATATGCCGCCGTGCAATTGGAAAGAAATTAGTTGACTTACACAATGCACTTAACACATTAAAATTTATGCACGGGATTAATTGCAAATAGCAAATTGAAACTTAAAAATTAAGTGACAATGGCAGAATAAATTCACTTTGCTTTAGAACACAATTTAAGATTTACTTGTGAAAATTATATTAAATAGTTGGGAAACTCACCTGGGGCTGGCTGCTGGCGCTTGAACGTTCCAAAATAGAAAAGAAAGATTTAAAACGAAAAAGGTCCGCACCACCTGCCGATAGCTAACTTTCGTCGAGTTTTTCCCCTTTGAAGTTAGCGCTCGGCAGGGGTGGGCCGTTACCGGTAAATAATAATATTGCCAAAAATGTGCATTAGGGTGGTAGCGAATATTTAGGCTGGTTGCCTAAACATGCCGGCCCCCTTGCGGCGAGCAACTCGAAAGAGCAAAAAAAACTGATGAGTACGCCAGCAACCATCCCAAGGCGTGACGACTTAAATAAATTAAATAACTTAAATAAATTAAAATTCCAATGTGATATCCTGTGAACTCCCGGTCTCCACTAATGCAGCCTCTCTGGGCGGAGCTGTGAATAAAAAGGGAAAAGTTAGTGTTCATGTACGTGGGGTTGCTTGGTTTTAAAATGCACCTTGTGGTATAGTTAAAGTTTTTATAGTGGGTGGGCTCCGGACACGACGAGGCCGAAAATTTTGGATTGGGTGAGGAGTCCGCCGACAGTCGACGCGGGTGTGCCGCCGACCATAATACTGGCCTAGACGTCGGCGCCCAAAGTGAGCAACACTGGCGACGATCGGTAAAACGTCGGATCGGCCAGCTTCATGAACTGGAATGGGGCCGCTACCGACGGGTCCAGATTTGCCGTAGGGTTTAACCTGGCATAGTTTGCTATTACGGTGGCTTGGGTCGTGATCTTTCCCGCTACCCCATACTTCCCTCGAAGAACGACGGTGCACCTCGAAAGACGTGCGGTATTGTTACGCTCCAGGTGTAGATCCTTGCACAAATTGGCATCGATAATGCTGGTGGGAGCGCAGGCATCTAACAGGGCGCGGACCAGGTGTAAACGGCCTCCTGCCTCAATTAGGACTATGGCTGTCGGCGCGATGGCGATCAATGCTCGAGTTATAGTCGGTGCCGCTAAATTGTCCGGGAGTCGACCACTTCTGAAGCCGGCTGGGGTTGTTGTTTGGCGCACGAGGGTGGTTGTGGTACCCTCCTTGCATGGTTGATACGGGGCCGCTCTGCCAGTGGAGCGTCGGGTCGAGCGGAACGGACGCGGCTCCGCGCCGCCCCGGCGCCTACTGCCATTGCGGTGCGATGGGCGGAAAGGACGTTTCTCCGCGCCATCCCCGTGTTCCATGTGTCTCTGATTACTTTTCTGCTTCTCATGCTGAAGCAGTGGTCGGAAGGATCGTGCTTCTCCACTGGTCGTTGGCGCGATGGCTAAGGCTGCGGCACTTCGGGCGATCTCCTCCATCTCTTCCTCCTCATCTGCTACTTGTTGTGCCCATGATCGGGTGTCCTCCGTGATATGAATGGAGAGCACTTCGTCGGCGCTTGCTTCCTCGTCGTGCTCGTCGTGGTAGGTAGGGCGTGGCTGCGGTTGCTCATCCTCTATATGCAGCGTAGTGTGGTGTGGCTCCCGGCATCGGTGGCAACGGTCGCGGCTGGGGCATATTTCCAGCCGATGGAACGGCGATAAACAATTGGGGCAGTGCCGGTGTATGAGGACGGCCCGGAGGCGTTCTTCTGCCGATATTCCCCTGTACAGCGGGCATAGTCGTATGCCGTGATTCTTATGGCACAACCGGCAGGAGACGGTGAAGGAGTCAACGCGTTGCTCCATCTTGTTGCGTTTGACTGAGAAGCCCGTCATTCTGGAACGGGAATTTGTTATTACTGGTTTTGACTCCAGGGGGTTGGGTGGCATATGAGCGGGTACTGGTAACTTATTGGCTGAGATTGTGGTTGGCGTACTCGGGATAAGGGATATATGTGGAGTGCATAATCTTATTAGGTTATTCTGCCGACACATTGACGTGCAGTGGTTGGACCCACTATGAGGTTTAGTAAACTTTCATTGAGATACGCCTAAACGTATCTTTAATTTTGAAAATCTTTTCATCAGAATGAAAATTCTGATGTTGAAACAATCAATAGTAAAATTAAGAATTATTAAATATAGACTTAGGACAAACTATATTTTTTTTGGTGTTTGCCTAAAGCAGGCGATACGCGATAATATACGGTATCTCACGGTAAACCCGTGTGTTGTCACGGCTCCTTGTAATTGCCCTACAAAAAGTTGGTCACAAACCTTACCCACGCCCATGCAAATGTGACTATGAATATAACCTATGAATGACTGTAAAATGACTAGTCAAATGACGTCGTGCAGATAAAATATGCGACAGATGGAAAGAGGCCTTTATCCGCTGTCTGGGAACACTCTTGGTGTTGATTTGGGCCATGTTGTGTGAGAATCACAAATTGTGGTGTATTTGTTGATTTCAACACAACCCTGGCGGGAATAGCCTACACTATCGAGTGTGGCAATTTGTAGCGCTGTCAGCTGATAACTCTTCCACTCATCGGAATGAGGCAGCTATGCGGTGCTGCCAATTTGGCAGCGTAATGAGACATAATGGACATGTCATGCAATTATTTAGGGAAAGCTCGCGTCAGAGTCCTGACGCGGCATAAAATTTATAGTCTTATCGAAAAAGTTTAATTTCTCCCTTGTTTGTAGTATCGAAAGCATATATGACACTACTTTATTCTTGCTTGGATTTCAAGCTAAAAGGACTGACGAAACTTTATCGGAAGTTCAGTACACAAAAACAATTCCTATCATGAAAGCGAGACCACTATTGAGTGTGACATGTTTCTGTTTATGTTTTACGTTTTGACTGTGCACTAACCTTTTAACAATGAAAACCATGCAAATAAACCGCGAAACTTATTTCGGTCTCGAGTGGTTCACCCTTTTGTTTTCACAAGAAAGTTGATTTTGATTGTGTTTATGTACCACATTGTCAAAGCAAAACAAATTTTTCATTTGTCGGAAAAAAGTAAAGTTATTCGGGTACTAACACCCGAGTTTGTTGGATCCCGCAGATCCGACTTGTGATCCCATGGGGTCGCGCGCAATGTGTTTACGGCGTAAGAAAAGACAAAAGCAAATGTCATCGAGTGGCAACCTTGATTCGTTCATTCAAAATGTCATTCATTCATGGAAATGAGTATAGAGACATTTTGAATGAATTTTCACTATCAAGGAAACTTGTGCTGGGTAAGTATACTAGTATCGTTCCATTTTTATAATATTATAAATTTTCTAATTTCTTATTCCTTTTTTTTTCATTTCAGCAAACAACTGGTGAGTGATAGCATATACACATACCTTCCGTGAATCACTGTGCGTTTGATTCACTGATTAGTAAATGCGCATTTAACTATTTACGTAGCCATTGTGTGTGCTGCGTATGGTTAGTTTGGGCCAAATCTTCCACGCAAAACAGGCAAGGTGCTCAATATATGAATATGGGTGACAACATTTTGTTTGATCATCTAATCAAAAAACATCATAACGATCCACGCATGAATGACTATCATGAATTTCATCGCGCTACATCTATGCAGAAAAGTATACCATTGAATGTGGCATCACTTTGGAATTATAAGCTATTGGCTGTACAGACGGGCATACATCATTATTATGGCGTTGATTTCTGGCAGCATTGTGCACTAGATTTTTTTCTCGCCAGCTTCTAATGTTGCGGGTTTCAACCTGTTAGAGACGTTGGTATTAAGCCTAACGCATGGAGTTTATATGTCGAAAGTATATAAATTTAATTAATCAACACCACCACCTGATGCGCTACGTGGCGGCCATAATGCATCCGGATCGTTTGGTCTCAAGCAACCCTTAAACTTCACTTGGCTCATACTTCGCGCATTGACTCCTTGTTTCTGTGCATTAAGTCCTGTGTATACTGAAAATTTAGAGCGCAGAAGCAATGCCGCTACGTCACTGACCACTTTTGTCTGCAATCTCTAGGCTAAGCCTATTTTCATATGTATATGTTTACGCACATTGCGATACTTAGCACATATTAGGCAGACGTTTATTTAAAAATGTAGGGATGTAGTTTCGATCTCATAATACCCGGATGTAGTCGCAATTGGTTCGAATAAGGTGTAAGATGCCATCGAATGTTATCAACGCGCTGGTAATATGTTTAAAATGTCCAAAAATTGGGCAAAAGCTGGCGAGTGCTTTTGTGAGGCAGCTAATTTGCATGCACGTGCTGGCAGTCGCCATGATGCTGGCGTTGCTTATGTAGATGGTTCCAATTGTTATAAGAAAATCGATGTGGAAAGCGCTGTTACATGTTTGCTAAGAGCAATTGATATCTACACCGATATGCGTCGCTTTACTATGGCGGCAAAGCATCATCAGAGCATTGCAGAAATGTATGAAAGTGATCCTGGAACGCTGGATAAAGCTGTGCAACACTACGAACAAGCTGCTGATTACTTTAAAGGCGAAGAATCGGTTAGTTCAGCTAATAAATGTATGTTGAAAGTCGCTCAATATGCCGCGCAGCTGGAAGATTACGAAAAGGTCATTTGAGCGTTGATTTGTTAAATGCTCAACATGTTATTGAGAAATATACACAGCAATATCCGGCATTCCAAGATTCGCGGGAATATAAACTTATTAAGGTGCTCTGCGAACACTTGGAAGAGCAAAACATCGAAGGCTTCACAGAAGCGGTCAAAGATTATGATAGCATTTCACGTCTAGATCAGTGGTATACCACAATATTGCTTAGAATTAAGAAGGCCGCCGATGAGGATCCCGATTTACGATAAATTTATCATTAAAATTATTACAATTGTATATTTAAATACAAAACTAACATTATTCCAAATAGTGAACGTATAAAGCAAACAGTGAAAGCAAAATTTTTAAAATTCCTCATCACACGCCATTAACTTTCAATAGCGAATGTAATGGATGTTGGCAGACTTCCACTTCCCACTTTCCTTTTTTGAAGTTTATGAAAGTGCGTTTTTCGGTGACGATGAAGTCGGCGGTACGCTCGAACGAAGTAAGTATGGGCAGGTGGTCGGATGCCAATGTTACCATCGGCTGCCAGTTGACGCAGTTTACGAGTTCTGCGCTCACGATTGAGATATCTGGCGAGCTATGACAGCTTCCTACCATACGTGTGGGGGCGTCTCCGTTTATTGTGCAGAACGTCGTTTCGTCTATTTGATCCGCCAACATCTCACCCCTACTGTCCGCCCGCAAGTTTGAATGCCATAGGTCGTGATGGGCATTGAAATCGCCTAAGATAATGCGATTGTTGCCAGTGAGTAAGGCCTCGATATTAGGGCGGTATCCACTGGGGCAACAGGTGACAGGAGGGATGTAGATGTTGATGATTTATAGATTTGCATCGCCTGACCGGACAGATAGGCCTTGACGTTCTAAGACATTGTCACTGCGGTCGATGCCAGGATCAAATATATGATATTGCACAGAGTGGTGTATAATAAACGCGAGGCCGCCTCCATTTCCGCTCTCGCGGTCTTTCCTGTGGACATTATAACCAGAGCAGGTCTGCAATGCAGATCTTGCTGTGAGTTTAATCTCTTGAATCGCAGCAATGCGGATGTTGTGCCGCTTCATGAAATCGACTATCTCCGTAATCTTCCCAGTTAGTCCATTACAGTTGAACTGCAGAATTCTGAAGTGCATGAGGGGTGACGCCGCCACTCTAGGGGTAAGTGAGGGGTGACTACGCCTAGGTCGTGGAAGGCCAGGACGCAATTGCTGTTGTGGCCTTGGGACTGGGCGCCCTTGGGCAAGCATTGGGGTACCCGGATGATTTGGGCTTGCGACCTGGCAACATGGCGCGATGAAACCCGTCGAGGGGTTGCCGTCGCGGAGACCAGAACATCTAGGAAAGTGGCACCACCCAAGGCAGGAGCTGCATTGAGCGGATGTCGCAAACCTATATATTCTGTGCTGGCAGACGGTGGATACGGAGGCAGGGACTAAGAGTCTGTTTCCCTGACCTGCACGATTTCTGCCAGAAAAGAGGGGGGGGGGGGGGGGAGAAGAAGACGGGGCAGGGGCTGATGCTCAGCATTGCTACCAGCTCTACTACGAAGGTAGTAGTTATGAGTGGTATCAGCTGTTTGAGTTGTTGGCGCCGTGGGGCGCGAGCAGCAGCGGGTTCTTGTTGTGGCTTGCTGAGCATCGAAGCTGCTGAAAGGTAGTGGGGATACGCTTAGGCGTAGATTACGGGACGCCCTTGGGCGTGAGCAGCAAGGAGCCACAAAAGATTTATAAAAGTTACGTGGACGTCGGGTTTTGGGATCAAGCCCAGAACAACCTGTCCGATGCAACCATCCCTTGCACGAGACACACTGAACAGAGCATGACCGTCCTAAAAAGATTCTTTTCTGGCAAATGCAGCAAAACCATTTCTCAGGACCGGGGTCAGGAGACGGACCCGGATTGGGTTCGATACCTTCCCGGAGTAAGAGAATATGTAGCAGTCCTGCTGCAAGGAGCTGCTGGGAGGATGACAATTTGTGGGAGGGACGAAACAAATTAAATGGGGTCACACTGAAATGACAGTCCTTGGTCGGGAAAAATCCCGAGTCGCTCCGGTACATAGAACCGACTGCTTGGGTCCTACTTGTCGTTGGCGTATGGGTGTGGGGTGCAGGATATCGCCTTATACGGGATACCTGCGCTTGGGAGCAGATGTATCCAAGTTCTTGAATAACAAACCAACTTCCAAATTCGTTTGGTCGAAGAAAGAAAAATCCGTTGAAGCACAAGCGGTGTAGCCGTAATGTGCCAAATAGTCGACACGATTTTTCTTCGGATGGTTATAATTTTTTATAATAATGAAGACAATATCCATTCGTTTTGTGGGGTTGATGTCTGATGTCTTGGGGGGGGGGGGGGTATTTGTATTGTATTTGTATTAGGATTGTGTTGGCCTCGTTCGGATTGAACGAGAGCTGGGTTAGGGGATTGGTTGGCCTCGTTCTGGGTGAACGAGAGCTGGGTTAAGCAGATTGTTATAACGGGTGGGAGTTACAAGTCTCCCTCACCCTCACTGGAGGGTGGTAGCAGGACCAATTTCGTGATTGGTCTGGTGGTTTGTACCCTTGCCGTATCCAGTTCGACGACTCGAACTCGGTTATCGGGGCCATAGTGAAGATTGGGTATCCGACCTAGTCTCCATTCGTTGGGGGGTAGATTATCCTCCTTAATGACGACTAGGTCTCCCGGTTTGAGATTTGATTGTGGATGCTTCCACTTAACGCGCTTCTGCAATTCGGTGAGATACTCCGTTTTCCACCGTTTGCAGAAGGTTTGATGCAGCGCCTTAAGTTTCTCTCATCGATTGACGAGTGAAGCGCGATTTTCGCTGACGTCAATCTCGGGTGGCGCTAGTAGGTGGCCCCCGACTAGGAAGTGCCCGGGGGTAAGGGGCTCCAGGTTGGACGGATCATTTGAAAATGGGCTTAGGGGTCGGGAGTTGAGACAGGATTCAATCCTACACACTAGGGTGCTAAACTCCTCTAGAGTAAATTTATGATCCGATGCGATCTTTTTGAAATGAGTTTTGAAACTCTTGACTCCCGCTTCCCACAGCCCGCCCATATGAGGAGCAGCGGCTGGTATGAAATGCCATGTCAGGGTGTGGTGGGCGTATTTCGAGAGGGTTTGGTTGCGCGCATCAGCGAGGAATGCCTTGAACTCCGAGCGGAGAGCCCTCGACGCACCGACAAAGTTCGTCCCGTTGTCGGAGTAGAGGTTTTTCGGGCATCCTCGTCTGGCGACAAACCGACTAAACGCTGCTAGAAACGCGGCGGTGCTGAGGTCGCTAGTCGCCTCTAAGTGGATCGCCTTAGTCGCAAAACAGACAAATAGGTAGACGTAACCCTTAGACATGCGGCATCCTCGTCCGCTGTAAGACTTGATGTCAAACGGTCCGGAAAAATGCACCCCGGTGTCGGTAAATGCCCTCGAAAAAGTAGTGCGTTCCGCAGGGAGAATTCCCATGAGTTGCGTCGGGGAACGTTTGTGGAATAGCGTACAGGCCTTGCAGTTGTGGATGATGGATCGGATCATGTTTTTGACCCGAGGTATCCAATACTGCGTGCGTAGGAGCCGCAGCATTAGTTGGTTTCCACCATGTATGGAAATGGTGTGGACAAACTGGACTAGGAGACGGGTGAGTCGGCAGGCGTAAGGGACGATTATCGGGTGACGCTCGTCGACGGGAACGTCTCTGGATGCGTTGAGACGACCCCCCACCCGAAGGACATTATCTTCGTCGATAAAGGGGTCTAGAGAGAATCTCGCTTTTGGTCGCGATGGGTTTCCTAGTTTTCAGAGAGCTTATTTCTTCGGCAAAGGGTTGGTTTGGGATATCCTTATGAGGCGGCTAGTCGTAGCCTTGATTTCGTCAGGCGATAACTGGTACGACTCTGCTTTAAAGGACATTTTAGTTTTTGGATGGGTTCTATTGGCGAATCTTATGATGTAGGAGATTACCCGCAACGCTCTTGATAGATCGGAAAACCGATCAAGAATATCCTCGCTATTGTTGATGTTCGTTGCTGCATGCACTTGTACTCGTTTTTCTTCGATGTTTGTGTGGTACTCCTGTTCGCCTTGAGATGGCCATTCCGCTTTGCCTTCTTTCAGCCAAGAAGGTCCCTGCCACCACAAAGAGTTGTCGACTAGGTCCGTGGCTGGAAGTCCTCTGCTGGATAAGTCCGCTGGATTTGATGCGGACTCGACATGATGCCATGCTTTCGTTCCTACCTTTTCCACGATTTTTGTCACCCTGTGAGCTACAAATGTTGACCAGGAACAAGGGGGTTTTCGAATCCATGCTAGAACGATGGTCGAATCTGTCCATAGGTGAATGTTAAATGTGCCTAAGTTCAGATTCTCCATCACAGTTTCCAAAGTCTCAGCCAGCAAGACGGCATCGCATAACTCCAATCGTGGTAATGAAATTGTTTTCACTGGTGCCACCCTTGTTTTTGCCATAAGTAGACTAACGTAGATCCTATCGTTGATCTTAGCTCGCACTTAAACCGTAGCCGCATAGGCTTTTTCGACGCGTCACAGAAGCCGTGAACTACGATATCGTTGGTTGGTTGGTTGGTTGAAGTGCACTCACCGAGGTATACGAATCCGGTTAATGGCGGGGTACTCCTGCATAAAGGTTTGCCACCGATCTAAAGTGATTGCGGATACCGGTTCATCCCAGTCCGTCCCCTCCAGCCAAATTTTATGCATTAGTATCTTGGCTACGATGATAACTGGAGCAAGCCAGCCTAACGGGTGGAATAGTTTGGCGATGGCAGATAGAATCGCCCTCTTTGTTAAGATGTCCTGGTTTTCGATTGGTTTCGCTGTGAAATAAAAATAGTCGGAATGCGCTTTCCAACGGATGCCTAGGGTTTTTACCATGCTCGCGTCCTCGAACTCCAGAAAGTCTTCCGTAAGCCTGTGAGGTTTGGGTATGCCCTGTAGTATCCTACTGCAATTAGAGGTCCACTTTCGCAGAGGGAATCCTGCTGACTTTAATGCAGCTGTGATTTCGTCGCGAGCCGCGATTGCTGCGTCGATGCTATGCCCCCCTGCAAGGACGTCATCGACGTACATACTGTTTCGCAAGATGTGCGCTGCGGTTGGCAGAGATTCCTCGACGTCATCTGCAAGTTGATGTAGGGTTCTGATCGCTAGATAAGGGGCACAGTTGACCCCAAAGGTTACCGTGTTGAGCTCAAACACGCTGACAGGGTCCTCTGCTTTGAGTCAAAAAACTATTCTTTGGTATTGGGTTTAATTTTCCTTTACCCAAATTTGCCTGTACATCTTCTCAATGTCGCTGTTGAATACGTACTTGTAGAATCTCCATCGGAGGAGCAGTATTGTTAAGTCGGATTGAAGTACTGGACCGGTGTGTAGCACATCGTTCAGGCTTGTGCCATTGGATGTCGGGCACGACGCGTTGAACACGACTCTCACTTTAGTCGTTGTACTCTCCTCTTTAATAACCGCATGATGCGGCAAGAAGTAGCAATCAGATGATTGTGGTGGTACTACGGTGTGCACCTTAGACATGTGTCCTAACGTGACGTATTCTGTCAGTACCCTATTGTATTCCGTCTGTAGGGCCGGTGTCTTGGCTAGGCGTGTCCCGTTCCGATAGAACTGAGAGCAGACGCTCTTAAGAGATGTGCCCAAACAGAGCGTTTTTGGGAAGTCTTGTTTGAATGGAAGGGCGACGGTATATCTTCCATCTGAATTCCTTTCCGTCATGTTCTTATATAGTGCCTCGCAATAGGCATTGTCTTCCGTCAGGGCTTTTTTTGTTGGTATGTTTTCAATTTCCCATAAAGCTGTTAGTTGCTTGTCTAGGCTAATTTCGTTAAAAAAGTATACTCGGGTATTGGGCGGGTGAGGTGCATCTGCACGACCGGTTAAAATCCAACCGAAAACGGTTTCTTGGGCGAGAAGCGTATTTAGAACGTTCTTCCGTATACCGTTCAGTATTATCTGGGGATAAATGTCGCCTCCAAGTATGAGATCGACTGGTTCATTAATAAAGAACCTCTTATCCGCCAGAGTCAGATCAGGGAAGGCTTGCCGTGTCGGTGCGCTCACTTGGCAAGTCGGAAGGTCCCCTGTTAATTGAGGCAGGACTAGGGCCACTGTATTGATGCTTGCCAAAGGGTCTGTAAGCGAACCTAAGGTAATCGCACATGATTCCTTTACCTGTGCAGATGGTGTATTATTTATTCCTGACACTTGCACATGCAGCCGTTTGGATGGAAGGTTTATTCGCTTTTTTAGTCTTTCTGTTATGAAAGAGCATTCGGACCCAGAGTCTATCAGCGCTCTGGCGGAAAATTTCACTCCATTATAGTTATATTAACACGTGCTGTTCCTAATAACACCCCTTTAGTGGTGTTAGCATGACATGAAGAGACATTATTAGCATTATCTTGCCTTTTTTCAGACTACATCCTTGCCCTAGCCTGCTGTGAGGTTGAAGGTGTATTGTCGGTGGCGTTTTGAGTCCACCTTTGAGGAGTTGTCTTTGGTTGTGCTGTCGGAAGATGGAGCAAGGTGTTGTGCCTTGCAAGGCACGTGCTGCAATTAAATTGGCTAGTGCATCGTGTCACGGTGTGTCCACCCGACAGACAATTCAGACAGTAACTATTGTTTTTTACAAACTCGATTTTAACTGACGTAGACAACCTACGGAATTTTTGGCAATTTCGTAATTTGTGCTCCGTTCTGTTGCACATCTTACATGCCGATTTTGGTGCTGGCTTGGTAAACCCCAAGTTTTGTAGAATTTTCCCTAGAATTCGAATTTTGACTTTTGGGTGCTTTTGTAGTTTTGTTACCCCTAAGATCGGAAACCGTCTCTAATGTCTGGAAGTCTGGATTGGACAGGAATTTGTCCATATCCTCCCATTTCGGAATATCTGTTTTTCGTTCTACGGTCTGTTCCCAAAGAGCCAGTGTAGATTCAGGGAGTTTTGTGGAGCATAAGTAAGTTATAATTGCATCCCAATTTGTGATGTCAATATTATGACATTGTAGCGCGGAGATGCAATTGTTTATCTCCCGTTGCAATTTTTTGATTGAGGTTCCACACTCTTGTTCGACTGCCGTCAGATTAAATAAGAGTTTAAGTTGTGTGTTTACTAGGATACGTTTATTTTCATATCTGTCGCTTAAGTTTTTCCAGGAGGTTGCAAAACCCTCGTTTGTTAACGAGCACCTGCCCACTATTTCTTTTGCCTTCCCTTGCGTTTTTTATTTTAAATAGTATAATTTCTCGACATCTGTCAGATCGGTATTGTGGATGTATATCGTCGTGAACATATCTCTAAAGGCTGGCCAGGAAAGGTAGACGCCTTTAAATACAAAAATTTGAATCAGATGTAAATCTTGACGTCGTGTAATGTGGGGCCAGTGATATGAACCACTTATAGAGATCCTCCCGAGGATTATGTAAGCCACAGATAGAAATCCTGACGAGGATTTAATGTGTATACAGTGTTATAGATAGAAATCCTGACGAGGATTTAATGTGTATGTAGTGATATGCAGCACAGATAGAAATCCTGAAAGGTTCTAGTGTATACAAAGTGATATCAAACACAGATAGAAATCCTGACGAGGATTTAATGTGTCTACAGTAATGTGCAATGCAGAGAAGAGAAGTCGTCTGCAAATATTTAATGTGTCTAAAAGGTGTATTGGACACATATAGAAATATTTTCTGAAAACTTAGCGTGTCTAAAAAAGTTTAAAAAACGCAGATGTAATCCCGATGTGGATATAGTGTGTCAACCTCGAGCTTTGAAACTCAAATCGAAATCCTGTGGATTTAATGTGTGTAATTCTAGAAATTTGAACCACAGATAGAAATCCCGATGAGGATTTAATGTGTATACAAAGTGAAAGTGAACGCTGAGTATTCCCGAGTGGCCAACCAGGGTATCTTTCCCAATATAAATAAGAAAATAAATTTGTTTATCCAACTTAATGTGGAAAATTACACTTTTAATTATTTATTATAAAAAACGCTGAAAACATACAGCTATATAATATAAAACGATCAGTATAAAATTGTGTTTTCAAGCCACTAGCCACCCAACGTAGTGATACTTTTTGGCTTTTGGTAATATTTCAGCTCGCAAACTGATTACTAAAGTGAATTCTGTGATAGACAAGCTAAGGCTATCAACCAAGTGAAAATATGGTTCCTGACTAGGAAGTTTTGTCAACGTATGTGACGACGAGGGGTACAATACAGTGCAGTGATGAATTTGAAAAAAAACTAAAAAAAATTCACTGACTGTCTGCCTTGAGCGGTGTCGAGTAACCCTTACCACTGGTGGGGGGAATTACCCGATCGTCAAAAGGCGATTGGTGTGTTTAAAAAAACACGAAATTTAGCAATTTCACTTGCTTTGCCCCTCTTGTGACTATCACGGAATGCACCTTCCGTACGTAAAATCACGTAAATAGGGGAAAAAAATTTGTGCAACCAAGCAACCACGTACCTTGTTTTTTTTTTTTTTTTTTTGATCGATGTGCAGCGATGTGGTGATGTGATGGACTGAGTAATGTGATGATGTGATGAACTGAGTAATGTGATGATGTGATGTGATTCTAATGGATGCGATATATTATAATCATTTGATTGTGATGTTGTGTGATGAAGCTAATGGCTTGTATGTGATGCTGGATGGATGTGATGATTTTAATGTATGTGATATCGAAGATGCTTTTATTCGTTTTAGCTGTATGATGTGATGATTTGTGGCTGTATGTGTGCTCGCTTGTTTTGTGTTTTCGCTGGTTTTATGTATGTAAATAATAGCCTCCTTAACTTTTGTTTAATTATCCAAAGATGAAAAATTGGCCAAAATTTTATAAAAAAGTGCTGTTTTCTCCGACTTAAATTTTCTCGGCACGAATGGACCAAATGTTGCGGGGGGAATGTGGCATCCGTACAACCGATTGTTCAGATAAGAAACTTTTCGCAATTTCTACCCCATTCTAACAGCTATAAGCTTCAAATTTCACCGATTGCTTACGTATACAGTATTTATTGTTGTGTCAAAAAATCATAGAGATGGGTGATATATACGCTTCCCATGGCAGTCGGTTCTATGTACCGGAGCGACTCGGGATTTTTCCCGACCAAGGCTTGTCATTTCAGTGTGACCCCACTTAATTTGTTTCGTCCCTACCACAAAATGTTATCCTCCCAGCAGCTCCTTGCAGCTGGACTGCTCCATACTCTCTTACTCCGGGAAGGCATCGAATCCAACCCGGGTCCGTTTCCTGACCCCGGTCCTGAGAAACGGTTTTGCTGCATCTGCCGGAAAATAATCTTTTTAGGACGGTCATACTCTGTTCAGTGTGTCTCGTGCAAGGGATGGTTGCATCGGACAGGTTGTTCTGGGCTTGATCTCAAAACCCGACGTCCACGTAACTTTTATAAATCTTTTGTGGCTCCTTGCTGTTCACGCCCAAGGGCGTCCTGAAGTCTACGCCTAAGCGCCCCCCCCCCCCCCCACTACCTGCCAGCAGCCCCGCTGTTCAGCAAGCCACAACAAGTACGCGCTGCTGCTCGCGCCCCACGGCGCCAACAACTCAAACAGCTGATACCACTCATAACTACTACCTTCGTAGTAGAGTTGGTAGCAATGCTGCATCAGCCCCTGCCCCCGTCTTCTCCCCCCCCCCCTCTTTTCCGGCAGCAATCGTGCAGGTCAGGGAAACAGACTCTTACTCCCTACCTCCGTTTGCACCGTCTGCCAGCACAGAATATATAGGTTTGCGACATCCGCCCAATGCATCTCCCGCCTTGGGTGGTGCCACTTTCCTAGATGTCCATGTTGCCATGTTGCCAGGTCGCAAACCCAAATCATCCGGGTACCCTAATGCTTGCCCAAGGACGCCCAGTTCCAGGGCCACAACAGCAATTGCGTCCTGGCCTTCCACAACCCAGGCGTAGTCACCTGTCACTTACCCCCAGAGTGGCGCGGCGTCTCCCCTTATGCACTTCAGAATTCTGCAGTTAAACTGTAATGGACTAACTGGGAAGATTACGGAGATAGCCGATTTCATGACGCGGCACAACATCCGCATTGCTGCGATTCAAGAGACTAAACTCACAGCAAGATCTGCATTGCAGACCTGCTCTGGGTATAATGCCCACAGGAAAGACCGCTAGAGCGGAAATGGAGGCGGCCTCGCGTTTATTATACACCACTCTGTGCAATATTATAATATATTTGATCCTGGCATCGACCGCAGGGACAATGTCTTAGAACGTCAAGGCCTATCTGTCCGGTCAGGCGATGCATACCTAGAAATCATCAACATCTTCATCCCTCCTGCCACCTGTTTCCCCAGTGGATACTGCCCTAATATCAGGGCCTTACTCACTGGCAACAATCGCATTATCTTAGGCGATTTCAATGCCCATCATGATCTATGGCCTCCAAACTTGCGGGCGGACAGTAGGGGTGAGATGTTGGCGGATCAAATAGAAGAAACGACGTTCTGCACAATAAACAGAGACGCCCCCACACGTATGGTCGGAAGCTGTCACAGCTCGCCAGATATCTCAATCGTGAGCGCATAACTCGTAAACTGCATCAACTGGCAGCCGATGGTAACATTGGCATCCGACCATCTGCCCATACTTATTTCGCTCGAGCGTACCGCCGACTTCATCGTCACTGAAAAACGCACTTTCATAAACTTCAAAAAGGGAAAGTGGGAAGAATATAAATCCTTTACAGACAACCGCTTTGCTGCCCTCCCTATCCCGACTGATGCCCGCCAAGGGGAGCGTGCCTTCCGTAAGGTCATTGAATCCGCCTCGGCACGTTTCATTCCCGCCGGGAGAATTCCCGAAATCCGGCCCTACTTCCCGGCGGAGGCCGTAAACTTAGCGAGAGAAGGTGACCTTATAAGACAGCTTGATCCAGGCGACCCCCAAATAAGGGATATAAACCAACGCATCAGATTGCTTGTGGATGAACACAAGCGGGCGAAATGGGAGGAGCACCTAAGAGGTTGTAACCTCTCTACCGGTGAGGGTAAACTTTGGTCCACCGTAAAGTCCCTATCGAATCCGACTAAGCACAAAGACAAAGTTTCCATCGCCTTTGTCGACAAAGTGCTGCCGGATGCGAAAAAAATGCGCGAGCGCTTTCTGCCGACAATATATAATGCATCCTACGGTCGACAAAGATAGACGGAGAGCCAATAGACACGCACATAAACAAAAATTCAGCGCGTCACCAATCACCATCACCGCTAAAGAGGTTGAGGACGCCATTGGTCGTGCTAAACCATCCAAAGCAGTGGGCCCAGACGGCATAGCCATGCCGATGCTTAAAAACCTAGGGAAAGAGGGGTTCAAATATTTAGCACATGTCTTCAATCTGTCTCTTTCCACCTTTGTCATACCTGAGAAATGGAAAATGTCCAAGATGGTCCCGCTACTAAAGCCTGGGAAACCAGCTAACATAGGTGAGTCGTATCGTCCGATATCTCTCCTATCGCCATTGGCAAAGACGCTTGAAGCCATTCTGCTCCCTTATTTCCAAGCAAATTTGCAGCTAGCCCCTCATCAGCATGGCTTCAGAAAACTCCATAGCACTACCACCGCGCTGAATGCCATTAGCACCCAGATAAATTACGGTTTAAATCAATACCACCACCATAGAACAGTACTCGTAGCGCTAGACCTATCAAAAGCTTTTGATACGGTCAACCATGGCTCGTTACTGCAGGACCTGGAAGGGTCTACCCTTCCCCCATGTCTTAAAAGGTGGACCGCAAATTATCTGGGTGGTCGGCAGGCATCGGTGCAATTTAGAAACGAAACATCAAAACCAAGGAGAATTAAACAGGGAGTGCCACAGGGTGGTGTTCTATCCCCACTTTTGTTTAATTTCTACATATCTAAGCTACCTTTACCACCGAAAGGAGTCACAATCGTTTCCTACGCCGATGACTGCACAATAATGGCCACAGGCCCGGGCCCAAAGATCGATGCGCTATGCAATAAAATAAACGGCTACCTCCCTGATCTCTCCAGTTTTTTCGCCTCGCGAAACCTGGCATTATCACCGACTAAATCATCCGCGACCTTATTTACAACATGGACGTCCCAAATGTCGACCATTTTGAACATCCACGTCGATGGCACTACGCTACCGACTGTCCTACAACCCAAAATCTTGGATGTGACGTTTGATCAGGATCTACATTTTGGTGCGCACGCAGCCGCAATTGTTCCGAGAATTCAGAGCCGTAACAAAATCCTCAAATCCCTCGCTGGCAGTACCTGAGGAAAAGACAAAGAAACGCTCATGACTACATACAAAGCTATTAGCCAGCAGATTACGTGCTACGCGTGACCCATATGTTCGCCAAGCCTAAAAATTACCCACTGGAAGAAACTACAGGCCTGTCAAAATACTGCTCTCAGAATCGCCACGGGCTGTCTCCTTATGTCCCCAGAACACCATCTCATAATGAGGCGAGAATACTCCCCATAAGGGAGAGAAATGAGATGCTGACCAAACAGTTCCTGCTGAATACCCAGAAACCTGGGCATCCCAACAGACAGCTGATTGATGAACCAGCACCGCCTAGGGACTTAAGGAGTCATCTCCGTAAGCATTTTGAGGAAATACGGCACCTGAGAACCCAGCCGTATGAAGTGAAAAAACACAAGCAGGTCCTTGGTGAACTCCATAAACAGGCGTCGGACCTTTATGCCGGGAATTGCCCGGTGATTTCCAGTACTTAAAGAAAAGTATTCAAAACTCGCGGAAGAGGAACGCATACTCCCCAGGGAAACGCGTGTCACTCTTGCTCAACTTCGTTCTGGATACTGTAACAGGTTAAACTCTTACCTATCCAGAATCAACCCCGACATACAACATGTATGCCCCGCTTGCAATTTGTCCCCACATGACACCAACCATCTCTTTAATTGTAATGTGGAACCAACGCCTCTAACACCCCTTTCCTTATGGTCCACCCCTGTTGAAGTTTCCTTGGACTCCCGTTAGAGGATATTGATGACAATTTGTGATCGGTCGCGGCTATTAGGTGGGACGAGCATTGCTACAACAACAACAACAACAACATATATATAATATATATATGATGGTATATATAGTATATATATATTTTTTTTGCGATTTCGGCCCCATTTTAACAGCTAGAAGCTTCAAATTTCACCAAATGCTTACGTGTATAGCATATATTGATATCTGAAAAAAATCATTAAGATCGGTAGTATACATAGTATATATCTCATACAACCGATTGTTCAGATAAGAAACTTTGCGCAATTTCTGCCCCGTTTTAACAGCTAGAAGCTTCAAATTTCACCAAATGCTTACGTATATAGCATATATTGTTGTCTGAAAAAATCATAGAGATCGGTAGTATATATATTATGCACTTCATATAAACTGTCATTTTTGCCCCTTTTTTACGGCTAGAAGCTTCAAAATTCATTAAATTTCATCAAATAGTTACGTTTACGTCATATATTTTTGAAATACGTTATTCGTAGTCATAGTTTTTACATGCAGACCACACAAAGTACCTACCTGTTTTTTATTTTATATTTATCTTAAAAATCGTTTAGATATGTTCAAATTTCACCAAATGCTTACGTGTATAGCATATATTGTTGTCTGAAAAAATCATAGAGACCGGTGGTATATATAGTATATATCTCATACAACCGATTGTGCAGATAAGAAACCTTGCGCAATTTCTGCCCCGTTTTAACAGCTAGAAGCTTCAAATTTCACCAAATGCTTACGTGTATAGCATATATTGTTGTCTGAAAAAATCATTTAGATCGGTGGTATATATAGTATATATCTCATACAACCGATTGTTCAGATAAGAAACTTTGCGCAATTTCTGCCCCGTTCTAACAGCTAGAAGCTTAAAATTTTGTTGTTAAAATGGAACTAGAAGCTTCAAATTTCACTAAATGCTTACGTATATAGTGTATATTGTTGTGTCAAAAAATCATAGAGATCGGTGATATATATAATATATATATGATGGTATATATAGTATATATATATTTTTTTTTTGCGATTTCGCCCCGTTTTAACAGCTAGAAGCTTCATATTTCACCAAATGCTTACGTGTATAGCATATATTGATGTCTGAAAAAATCATTGAGATCGGTGGTATACATAGTATATATCTAATACAACCGATTGTTCATATAAGAAACTTTGCGCAATTTCTGCCCCGTTTTAACAGCTAGAAGCTCCAAATTTCACCAAATGCTTACGTATATAGCATATATTGTTGTCTGAAAAAATCATAGAGATCGGTGGTATATATATTATATACCTGATATAAACTGTAATTTTTGCCCCTTTTTTACGGCTAGAAGCTGCAAAATTCATCACATTTCATCAAATAGTTACGTTTACGTCATATTTTGTTGAAATACGTGATTCGTAGTCATAGTTTTTACACGCAGACCACAAAAAACCTGCAACTTTGCATCCTCACACAAAGTACCTACCTGTTTTTATACCTTTCATGAAAATGAAATGGTATATTAATTTCGTCACGAAACCCAAAATTGTAAGTCCTTAAAGGAAAATAGATAGACCCACCATTAAGTATACCGAAATAATCAGGATGAAGAGCTGAGTTGATTTAGCCATGTCCGTCTGTCCGTCTGTCTGTTTGTATGCAAACTAGTCCCTCAATTTTTGAGATATCTTGTTAAAATTTGGTGAGTGGGTGTATTTGGGTGTCCGATTAGACATTTGTCGGAACCGGCCCGATCGGACCGCTATAGCATATATCCTCCAACAACCGATTTTTCAGAAAAAGAGGATTTT
This sequence comes from Eurosta solidaginis, assembly GCF_040869045.1. Classification (NCBI taxonomy): domain Eukaryota; kingdom Metazoa; phylum Arthropoda; class Insecta; order Diptera; family Tephritidae; genus Eurosta; species Eurosta solidaginis. The sequence continues at coordinate 203,278,436 of NC_090324.1, forward strand.
TGTCATATCTTACTCAATTTAACAGATTGAAGCTTCAAACTTCACCATATAATTTCGTATATTTTACATATTGTTGCCTGAAAAAATTGATGAGATCGGTCATATGTATAGTATATATCCCCCACAACCGATTGTTCAGATAAGAAACTTTTCGTAATTACTGCCCTATTTTAAGAGCTAGAGGCTTCAAATTTCAACGAATGCTTACGCATATAGCATATATTGTTGTCTGAAAAAATCATAAAGATCGGTGGTACATATAGTATATATATGGTGGTATATATAGTATATATATATATAGTATATATATATTTTCGCAATTTTAGCCCCATTTTAACAGCTAGAAGCTTCAAGTTTCACCGAATGCTTACGTATGTTGCATATATTGTTGTGTCAAAAAATCATACAGATCGGTGATATATATAATATATATATTGTTACGAATATTAGCAAAACTAAGGAGTACTGCCAGCTCTAAGCCGATGCTAAGCAGTGACGTGAATGCACATCAATAATTCAATCATCATGTATCTACATAAACGAAACAATAACTGCGTCTACTTATATGTACCATGTACGTATACGAGCAGCGGAGAATCAATGCACAAATACATGCATATATCTGAGATACTCCTATAAGTATGCAATGAGAAACACTATAAAATTGTGCTATTGTAGTTACATCTGAGAAGTTTGAGAGCTACTGGACTAGTAGATTCTGGAAGCGCCTAGAAGATGCGAAGGTTGAAATCAAAGAGTATAAAAGGCGACAATTGTAGAGGCGCTGGGATTCAGTTTGATTTGAGTTGTCAAGCAGTTACGACTAAGACGATATCTAGAAATAGCAGTATTATTTTGAAAGTCAGTTTCATTTAAGCTATCAGTTTGGTTATTAAGCTATTCGTTGCACAGTTCGAGTGTTATTGTGAAGTATTTTAATAACGGCCATTTTTCCATTATTCAATATTGAAATTATTTATTCAACAGTTTAGAGATACGAACCTAGCAAAAGGGCAAATAAGAGGATTTGCAGCAAATTCGTTACAATTGGTGTCAGAAGAGGAATTGTTGAATAAATTCCGAAGATTGGGAATACAACTTGGACATAGCAAAGTTCAGTGAATTGAAGATCCAGCAACTGAAAAAGGAGTTGGAGAACCGTGGATTAAATACAACCGGCAATAAGATCGAACTTCAAGCACGGCTACGAGAGGTAATGGAGTCGCAAGGAATTGATGTGGACGAGTTTGTCTTTTATCCTGATAGGGACGAAACAACAACAAAAATTGAAGAGAAAAACGAAACATCGCAGGCAGTTACCAGCACAGATTTGAACATGATATTGGCTGCAATATTTGCACAAACATCGACAGTAGCATCATTGTCGTCGCAATTGGCATCCCAACTGGAAGCGCAAGAGGCACGTATAACAGAAATGTCGTCACAAATATCAACCGATATGGGACATCCCAACTGGAATCGCAAGAAACCCGTATAACATAGCAATTGGAAGAACAGAAGACATATATGGCATCCCAACTGGAAGAGCAGAAAACATATATGGCATCCCAACTGGAATCACGGGAGGCACGTATTTCAGAAATGACGTCGCAAGTGTCATCTCAACTGGAAGACCAAAAGACATATATGGCATCTCAATTGGAAGCGCAAGAGGCACGTACATCTGAAATGTCGGCAGAAATTTTGGAACAGGTAGCATCAAAACTGGAAGCGCAGGATGCAAAAATGGCTAAATTTCAGGCAGAAGTAGACGATTTAAAAGGTCGTATGGAGCAGTTACAACTAAATCAGCAGGTAGAAAGGCCAGAGTGGGTAGACGCAATATTGGAGGCACTGAAAGGATCGCAAAAGCGAAGTGAAAAAGTTATCAAATGCTTCAAATGCGGGAAGTCTAGTCACATAGCACGTCATTGCGATCTTAGTCTTAATAGTTCCAACCAGGGCCGGACTTGAGGTATTTGCCGCCCTAGGCTGTTTATTTTTCTGCGCCTCCCCCCAAGTTATTCAAAGATTTTTAAGTTAACAAGAAAACTCAATTAAAAATTATTTTAAAAATTAAAGTAAAGAGTACAAAGAAGTTAACACTATATTTACTCCCCTCCAAGAGAGTTTAAAACAAACAATTTATTAATTAATATTAAATGAAACCTTTTTTTGTTTTTTGTTGTTTAATGTATTTGTATTTAAATTAGTGTTAATAAGTACATTTGCTGGTTTAAGTAAATCAATCGAAAAATGTTTAATAGTACTTTTGTATTGAATTGTAAATGTTGCATGTTTCTTAGAAATAACTTTAAAATGTCTTTCATAAGGTGATTCTAAATTAGATTTACGAAGAACTTTAACAAAAACATACTCACAATTTTCTAATTTTTTAGGAACGAAAAAACTTTAGAACGAACAAGCGAAAAATATTCTCTTATTTTTTGAAGAGCGTCATTAGAAAAATCATGTTCTTTATTTTTATTTGAAATAATTAATTCACCAGGTATTCTAAGTGTTTGGCTATAAACAAGTTCAGCAGATGAACATTTTAAATCTTCTTTAATAGAAGTTCGTAAACCAAGTAGAATGAATGGTAAAATGGCAGTACCTGGGGAAAAGATAAAGAAACGCTCTTGACCACATACAAAGCAATTAGCCAGCCGATTACGTGCTACGCGTCACCCATATGGTCGCCAAGCCTAAAAACCACCCACTGGAAGAAACTACAGGCCTGCCAAAATACTGCTCTCAGAATCGCCACGGGCTGTCTTCTTATGTCCCCAGAACACCATCTGCATAATGAGGCGAGAATACTCCCCATCAGGGAGAGAAATGAGATGATGACCAAACAGTTTCTGTTGAATACCCAGAAACCTGGGCATCCCAACAGACATCTGATTGACGAATCAGCACCGCCTAGGGGCCTAAGGAGTCATCTCCGTAAGCAACTTGAGGAAATACGGCACCTGAGAACCCAGCCGTATGAAGCGGAAAAACACAAGCAGGTCCTTGGTGAACTCCATAGACAGGCGTCGGACCTTTATGTCGGGAATTGCCCGGTGAATCCACACCTTGTGAACCTTGATCTACTGTAATATTCAATGGTATACCAAATCGTGGTATATAAATTTGAATAAAAGTTTTTACTATAGTACTTGTTGAAATATCTTTAAGTGGATAAGTTTCAGGTCAACGTGAAAATCTGTCAATAATTGTTAAAATATAACAATTTTCATTTGAAACTGGAAGAGGTCCAACAACATCTATATGAATATGTTCAAAACGACTTATGGTATTTGAATTTTTTGAATAGGAGATTTAGTATGTCTTGAAATTTTGGCTTTTTGACAATTGATACAAGATGAAGTCCAATCGTTAATTTCTTTACGCATGTTAGGCCAATAATATTTATTTTGAATTAATTTTCTAGTTGTTCTTATACTTGGATGAGATAATGAGTGAATTTTTCAAATATAATTATTCTCATAGAATGTGCAAATATAAGGTCGAAAAGGTTGGAGAGAAACATCACACCATATATTTAAATTAATAACTGGCATATGAATTTATTTAAAATTATTTTTAGAATTTTGATCAGAAATGGTTTTTGTAAAAATGTATCAGTTTGTTGTTCTTTATATAAAGTTTCTATATTTATGTATATCTTGAGTTGAAATTGCATTTATTTCTGGAAAACGGGAAAGTGTGTCGGCAACTATGTTGTCTTTTCCACGTATATATTGAGCAATATATTCAAGATGACGTTGTTGACGAGGATAATCTATCTACTTTAGAATTTAGAACATGAATTAAAGGTTTATGATCAGTATAAATTGTAACAGTTCTACCTTCAAGAAAATGTTTAAAATGTTTAATTGAATTATAAATTGCCTAAAGTTCACGATCAAATGTTGAATATTTAGTTTCTGTTGTAGTTAATTTTTTTGAAAAATAAGCTAAGGGTTCTAGTATATTATTGCTAGTTTGTTGAAGAACTGCTCGAATAGCAACATTTGATGCATCTACTGCTAATGATAAAGTACCATTTTTGTCGAAATGTGTAAGTAAAGTATTTTTAGCAAACAGTTTTTTTTAACATTTTCGAAAGATGTTGTGGTTTCGTTTGTTCAATTTAATTGTTTGAGTTTGTTTTTAATTGCATGTTTTAACATTTCATGCAGAGGACTAAGTTCTGTTGCTAACATTTTAATATATCTGTGATAGTAATTTATCATACCTAAAAATTTTTTAAATTTATTTAGAGAAATTTGGTTTTTCTAAATTTGTTATGAATTCAATTCGATCTAAAGATGGTTTAATACCTTCGCCTGAAATTTCGTAACTTAAAAAATTTAATTTATTTACACCGAGAGCATATTTTGAAGGTTTAATATTTAAATTATATACTTCAAGTCTTTTGAAAACTGATTTTAAATGATTTATATGTTGATATTCGTTTTTACGAATCCATAATTTGAAAAGTAATTCTTGACTTACAATGGAGTCAGTACCATAAGTGATTTCATAAATCTGAATAATTCAGATGGTGAACGATCACCAAGTTCAGTTTTTGAAAATAATTGTTCTAATCGTTTCTCGTCACTAAGAGAAAATCTTTCACATACAATTTTTTTGATTGTATCATATTTACAGGAAAAGCGCTATGTGGCCATAAAAATTGTCAAATCTGCTCATTATTTCGCTGAGACGGCAAAAGATGAAATTAAGATACTCAAATCGGTGCGTGATTCAGATTCAAGTAATCCTTACTTACTTACTTAATTGGCGCTTAACCGTCTAAACGGTTATGGCCGTCCAACAAGGCGCGCCAGTCGCTCCTTCGCTCCGCCAACCGGCGCCAATTGGTCACACCAAGGGAGTTTAAATCGTTTTCCACCTGGTCCTTCCAACGGAGTGGGGGCCGCCCTCTACCTCTGCTTCCATAGGCGGGTTCCGATAGAAACACTTTCTTGGCCGGAGCATCATCTTTCATTCGCATAACAAGGCCTAGCCAGCGCAGCCGCTGCGTTTTAATTCGCTGGACTATGTTGATGTCTGCGTATAGCTCGTACAGCTCATCATTAAATCTTCTTCGGTACTCGCCATCGCCAATTCGGTATTCGAGGTGCTCGGCGACAATCTGTGAAGACTCATAACCAAATCCAATTATCGTGGTATACCAATTGAAAATGTGAAATCCATAACACGTCAGGTGCTCGAAGGTTTAGATTATTTACATACATGTTACAAAATTATACTTACCGATATAAAACCAGAAAATGTGCTACTCTGTGTTGATGAACAATATGTACGTTCGTTGGCAAATGAAGCTACAGAATTGTATGTGATGAATTATAAAATGTTTCCGTCGTTTGTAAGTCGTGCACCAAAAAAGTATCGCGAGTCACAAATTACCGGCAAAATGAGTAAAAATAAAAAGAAGAAACTTAAAAAGAAAGCAAAGAAACGTTTGGAACTATTTAAAAAACAATGGGATTATTTGGAACAAAGCGGTGACACGCCAGTTGGAGATGGTGGTGGTATTGTTGCTGACGGCACAGAGCTCTCTAACGATGGTGTTGGCGATGGTAGTACTGAGCAGAGGGCGCGTTTGAATTTTACATTGTTGAATGGTGATACATATGATGCGGAGTATAAGCAAGAAGATGATTATGACGATGATGAAGATGCTGAGCAAGATGTCATTTCTGATAAGCATACTGCAGATGGTGATGCCGATGATGATTATGAAGAAGAGCAACAGCAACAACTGCAAGTACGTGACAGTAATAATTCAAATACGAACTCACCACGAAAACAGCAAAGACAGAAAGCAGGTGTAGCGACAGTAGAACAGGTTGTTACCAATAGTGTTGGTGGTGCTGCTGGCGAGAAGAAGAAAAATAAGAAGAACGCAGCGCAAAAACAGCAACAACAACATCATAAAGAGAAGGAAAAACGACAACAACGATCAAGGACGACAAGGACGAGCGTAATGACTCAGGCAGCTCTTCTCCGACCCTTAAAGGACAATCAGTAAACAAGAAAGTTTCAACAATTAAAACTACCGACGCAAAGGCAAGCAACAAAGCGGAAAATAATAATATAAAAAATAATACAAATTCAAGCACTTCAAATACGCATATAATAACAAATACCAAACAAAACTATAATAATAATGAGAAAATTGTTAACTGCACCAAATATTTATTTTATTTTTAAAATTTATTTTGGTTTATTTTTGAGTTTAAATAATTTAATACAAATAAGAATTATCTTTTTTTGAAGTTATTAAAAAATTTTTAAGTTAACACGAAAACTCAATTAAAAATTATTTTAAAAATTAAAGTAAAGGGTACAAAGTAGTTAACACTATATAGACTAATCCCAACCCCCATTTGTATGGGAGATGCCACGCCCCTCGTTATACCCAGTTTTTCTGGAGGGGGTAGTTATTGGTTTCATATAACTACTCACCTAATCTCAGTCGTCTAGCCTTAATACTTTCAGATATATTGACTACGAAAAATTCCAGTTGTATGGGAGGTGCCACGCCCCCTTTTTCGTTATACCCAGTTTTTCTGGAGGGGGTAGGGATTGGTCTCATATAACCACTCACCTAATTTCAGTTGTATGTTTTTATATAGCCTACCATAGATTGACGCACTCAGGGTATGTCATGGCAAAATTTCGTTCGATTCCATTCTGCGGTTTAGGCTGCGCGTCCAAACATACATACAGACATACTTTCACAAATATATAGTATATTGCATGTACATACATATGTATATGCTTAACAAATTTTGATCTTTCGATAAAAATACACTTATTCACAATAATTTGCGTCGAACCTTATTTTTTGCAAATTCTTCTATCAACTTATCACAATCAAGTTTTACACATAATGAAGATTCAATTGCAAGTAAAGCCGTAGCCGACGTTCGGTGTTCTGATGTTGTTGAAGATAAATAATTTTTTATTCTTCGTAAACATGAAAAAGATCTTTCGGCACTGCAGTGCATACAAGTATTGTATAAGCTATTTCGACGTTTGGAAACACCATTTGAAGATCATTTTTTTGCAAAAATTTTAGCATTTCTGTTGGTGAAAAATTTGATACCTGCATTTCCATGCAATACATTTTAAAATGAATTAACTCATCCTCCTCAAAGGATGTCTCCAAGTCTTCGTGATAAAATTCACACAACTGTTGCTTGCTCACGAAGGTCTTCAGAACTTGAGCGCAGAAAATTTCTTAAAAATGTTTTTGTATCCTGAGCTTCTTTCTTCTAGATTGCAGAGTAAATTGTCGATGATAACATTAACAGAATTGACTCTCAAGTCTTCTTTGCCCAACAATGTTACATCTCCTTCTTTTTTTTCATCAAACTGAGTTTTCCTGATTTTTTTCTACTTTGACAAGTGTTATATGTATTCTTTAAAAATGTCAAAATCGTTACGCATCATTTTAACAGTATTCAGAAGTCCATCGTACAATTGAATCACTTGGTCCTTTGTAGTAGAAACAGATTGCAATTTCTTACTGACTGCTTCGAAACGTGAAAGAATAAAATGCAAAAACCAACCATAAAGACTGTTTCAAGAGATTCTAGTTTATCCCGGATTCCTTTGGCCACTTGATACGTTGTTGCACAGAGTAGCAGACGACATGTTAAACGCTCTGTTGCACACACTTTAAAAATTTCCGCGCCTTTATCTGAATGCTTACGACTGATGATCCATGAAATGAATGAACAAATTCCTTATATTAAATTATTGATATAGGTACATTTTTTTAATTTTATTTTCCTTTATTTGAGATATAAATGATTATCCAATATAATTTTTTTCCTTACACATTTGATTTCCAAATCACAAATTATTTTGTCGTTAGGTTCTAAAAATTGTTCGCCCCCTAAATGGCGCCCCCCAAAACACTGCCGCCCTAGGCTACAGCCTAGTCAGCCTAGTGGTAAGTCCGGCCCTGGTTCCAACAATGTGGGTGGCCGTAAACGCAAAGCTGGAGGAGATGAGCAAGAGCGAGTAAGAGGTAGAGAGCTAGATCCAGCTATTGAATTCCCTGTGATATCTGTGTCGCAAATTGGTAGAAAATCGAGCAGTCTTACCGTCAGAGGGAATGTGGAGGGCAAAGAACGAGTACTGACTGTAGATACGGGCGCATCTCATTCCTTGATCTGATCTGAATTGGTCAACAGGAGAGTAAAACCGTTACCTGGAGCAAAGTTGCGTACGGTCACTGGCGAGTATAACCAAGTTCAGGGAGAAGTGATATGTGAAGTATTGATTGGGAAGGTCATGGTTCTACACAAATTTGTTATGGCGGAAATTGTTGATGAAGTTATATTGGGAGTGGATTTCTTGGTTGACCATGACATCAAGATCGATATGCAGAGAAGGGTGATGCGTTATGAGAACCAAGATGTGCCACTTAAATTTAGTTTGGAAAAAGGGTTCAGCAGTAATCGGGTACTGGTGGAGAAGACTCGACGAAGGCCACGAAATTCAAAGGTAAAGGTTGATGGAACAAATGGGCCAAACAAATCAAAACCGAAGGTTTGAGTGTTATTGTGAAGTATTTTAATAATAGTATCTTAATAAAGGTCATTTTTCCATTATTCAATATTATATTGGAGTTATTTATTCAACAGTTTAGCGATACGAACCTAGCAAAAGGGCAAATAAGAGGATTTGCAGCAAATTCGTTGGTATATATAGTATATATATATAGTATATATGTATATTTTTTTGCGATTTCGGCCCCATTTTAACAGCTAGAAGCTTCAAATTTCACCAAATGCTTACGTATATAGCATATATTGTTGTCTGAAAAAATCATAGAGATCGGTGGTATATATATTATATACTTCATATAAACTGTCATTTTTGCCCATTTTTTACGGCTAGAAGCTTTAAAATTCATCAAATTTCATCAAATAGATACGTCATATATTTTTGAAATAAGTGATTCGTAGTCGTAGTTTTTACAAGCAGACCACAAAAAACGTGAAGCTTTGCATCCTCACACAAAGTACCTACCTATTTTTATACCTTTCATGAAAATGAAATGGTATATTAATTTCGTCACGAAACCCAAAATTGTAAGTCCTTAATGGAAAATAGATAGACCCACCATTAAGTATACCGAAATAATCAGGATGAAGAGCTGAGTTGATTTAGCCATGTCCGTCTGTCCGTCTGTCTGTTTGTATGCAAACTAGTCCCTCAATTATTGAGATATCTCTATAAAATTTGGTGAGCGGGTGTATTTGGGTGTCCGATTAGACATTTGTCGGAACCAGCCGGATCGGACCACTATAGCATATATCCTCCTTACAACCGATTTTTCAGAAAAAGAGGATTTTTGTCATATCCTACTCATTTTAACAGATTGAAGCTTGAAACTTCACCATATAATTTCGTATATTGTACATATTTTTGCCTGAAAAAATTTATGAAATCGGTCATATATATAGTATATATCCCCCACAACCGATTGTTCAGATAAGAAACTTTTCGTAATTACTGCCCTATTTTAAGAGCTAGAGGCTTCAAATTTCAACGAATGCTTACGCATATAGCATATATTGTTGTCTGAAAAAATCATACAGATCGGTGGTATATATAGTATATATATGGTGGTATATATAGTATATACATATATATAGTATATATATGTATTTTCGCAATTTTAGCCCCATTTTAAAAGCCAGAAGCTTCAAATTTCACCGAATGCTTACGTATATATCATATATTGTTGTCTGAAAAAATCATAGCGATCGGTTGTATATATAGTATATATCTCATACAACCGGTTGTTCAGATAAGAAACTTTTCGTAATTTCTACCCCATTCTTACAGCTATAAGCTTCAAATTTCACCGATTGCTTACGTATATAGTATATATTGTTGTGTCAAAAAATCATAGAGATCGGTGATATATATAATATATATATATGACGGTATATATAGTATATATATTTTTTTTTTGCGATTTCGGCCCCATTTTAACAGCTAGAAGCTTCAAATTTCACCAAATGCTTACGTGTATAGCATATATTGATGTCTGAAAAAATCATTGAGATTGGTGGTATACATAGTATATATCTCATACAACCGATTGTTCAGATAAGAAACTTTGCGCAATTTCTGCCCCGTTTTAACAGCTAGAAGCTTCAAATTTCACCAAATGCTTACGTATATAGCATATATTGTTGTCTGAAAAAAGCATAGAGATCGGTGGTATATATATTATATACTTCATATAAACTTCATCAAATTTCATCAAATAGTTACGTTTACGTCATATATTTTTGAAATACGTGATTCGTAGTCATAGTTTTTACATGCAGACCACAAAAAACGTGAAGCTTTGCATCCTCACACAAAGTGCCTACCTATTTTTTATTTTATATTTATCTTAAAAATCGTTTAGATATGTTCAAATTTCACCAAATGCTTACGTGTATAGCATATATTGTTATCTGAAAATATCATAGAGACCGGTGGTATATATAGTATATATCTCATACAACCGATTGTGCAGATAAGAAACTTTGCGCAATTTCTTCCCCATTTTAATAGCTAGAAGCTTCAAATTTCACCAAATGCTTACGTGTATAGCATATATTGTTGTCTGAAAAAATCATTGAGATCGGTGGTATATATAGTATATATCTCATACAACCGATTGTTCAGATAAGAAACTTTGCGTAATTTCTGCCCGTTTTAACAGCTAGAAGCTTCAAATTTCAGCAAATGCTTACGTATATAGCATATATTGTTGTCTGAAAAAATCATAGAGACCGGTGGTATATATAGTATATATCTCATACAACCGATTGTTCAGATAAGAAACTTTGCGCAATGTCTGCCCCATTTTAACAGCTAGAAGCTTCAAATTTCACTAAATGCTTATGGTGGTATATATATTATATACTTCATATAAACTGTAATTTTTGCCCCTTTTTTACGGCTAGAAGCTTCAAAATTCATCAAATTTCATCAAATAGTTACGTTTACGTCATATATTGTTGAAATACGTGATTCGTAGTCATAGTTTTTACACGCAGACCACAAAAAACCTGAAACTTTGCATCCTCACACAGATTACCTACCTGTTTTTTATTTTATATTTATCTTAGAAATCGTTTAGGTGTGTAGATCTGTTCAATATATATTTCTTATCTTATAAATCCGATTATTCGGAGATTACGAACGGGATAAGATTACTGTTCAGCCCCATTCATGAAAGGTATGAAGTCTTCGGCACAGCCGAAGACAGTCCCGTTCTTACTTGTTTATTTTATATTTATCTTAAAAATCGTTTAGATATGTTAAAATTTCACCAAATGCTTACGTGTATAGCATATATTGTTGTCTGAAAAAATCATAGAGACCGGTGGTATATATAGTATATATCTCATACAACCGATTGTTCAGATAAGAAACTTTTCGCAATGTCTGCCCCATTTTAACAGCTAGAAGCTTCAAATTTCACTAAATGCTTATGGTGGTATATATATTATATACTTCATATAAACTGTAATTTTTGCCCCTTTTTTACGGCTAAAAGCTTCAAAATTCATCAAATTTCATCAAATAGTTACGTTTACGTCATATATTGTTGAAATACGTGATTCGTAGTCACAGTTTTTACACGCAGACCACAAAAAAACTGAAACTTTGCATCCTCACACAAAGTACCTACCTGTTTTTTATTTTGTATTTATCTTAAAAATCGTTTAGGTGTGTAGATCTGTTCACTATATATTTCTTATCTTATACATTCGATTATTCGGAGATTACGAACGGGATAAGATTATTGTTCAGCCCCATTCATGAAAGGTATGAAGTCTTCGGCACAGCCGAAGACAGTCCCGTTCTTTCTTGTTTTTAATTATTTTATTTTCAAGTTTTTAGTCTTTATTTAATTGCCTATTATTTCTCATTCTATTTAGTTCATTTAGTGGCTCATTATTACACGTATTCTTTCCTGACAATTTGTTACAATCTAGGTCCCCAATACACAACACTGGTCAACAACATTTTTCTACATGGGTCGTGCGTATATTTTTTTATTGCCTTTGCACCCAGAAATAAGAATATGAACATAAAAAGTTTTTGATTTGGGTTTGTTCGAAAAAAATGAGAAAAACGAAAAACATGAAAATTCATCAAAATTTGACATAGATTTGATTTATTCTAGTATACTTAAAATCAATTTAAGATTTATTCTTATAAATTTAGTTTAGAATACAGTTTAAATGTTTAAAAATGCTTTTTCCGGCTTTTCCTGCCATATTCGGTAACATTTTCTCTTATTAACGTCCAAATATAATCCCCCCTCATGCTTTCCGTATACTGGCCTTGGTAGCGTTTCTCAAACTCCATTATATCTTGATGGAATAAGCTCCCATATTATCTTTGAATTTATCCAGATGTGAATGTAACATGTTCATCTTTAGCGACATTCTACATCCGATGGCGGAAAAATTCGTAATCATACCAGTTATCAGACAATTTTCATCCCTATGATTTCCAAGAAAGCCATGAACTACTGCCTTAAAACTCTTCTACGCTAGTTTGTCCTCATTGCTAAGTAGGGCCGGGAAATATCGCAGTTCATAATTTTTTTTTATTTGAGGGCCAACAAAGACTCCAGCTTTAATTTTCGCCTCTGACAGATTTGGAAAAGTCTGCAAATATTTGAAAGCTTTAAACTCAATATTAAGAGCCTTCACAAATTGTTTAATAAGGCCCAATTTAATATGCATTGGCGGCGTTAATATATTTTTAGGATCGACAGTTGCTTCATGTTTAATATTAAATCTTCCCACTCCATACTCAGTACTCAGTACGTTCAGGCCAATGGCGATAGTGGGCGGCATCATTTCTGCTATCCCATATGCAAAGATAGCAGGAGTGTTTGGTATATCCACCTTGCATTCCAGTAAAAAAACAAACTACCTTGAAGTCTCCAATAACTTCCCACTTGTATTCTGTATATTTGATTGCAGTTAATAGCATTTTAATACTGTCATAAATTTCTTTGAGATGTATGGAATGTGCCAGTGGAATAGATGGAAATTTGTTCCCATTGTGTAGCAGAACTGCTTTTAGACTTTTTGTTGAGCTGTCGATAAAGAGGCGCCATTCATTTGTATTACAAGGAATACCAATTGTTTCAAATAAACCTTTCACGTCATAGCAAAACCAGAGTCCATCTTCCTTACTGTAGAAACAAGAAAATTCTTCATGGCGCTTTCTTTGCCGAGATATTCGAACATCAGAAGTAAGTAAATTTCGTTGTTTAAGCCGCGATGCTAATAACTCTGCTTTGTCTTTTGATAGATTTAAGTCTCTTATTAAGTCATTGAGATCTTCAGAGTTGATGAGATGTGGTATTCCTGGTTCAAATTGAGGAACAAATTCAGAATGTACGGATGCAGATGAACTCGGTGTTTGAGAGCTGCCTTGAGGGAATAGTTGCTTTTCCAACACAGGTGGATCAGGTACAGGATTTTGTTCCGAATGTGGTACTGGAGCGGATGTCGATGGTAGTTCCGGATATATTGTTTTCCTTAAACGTTACCGTTTCAATGGTTTCACTACACAAAAATAGCAATCAGTGTCATGATTACTCGGTTCCCTCCAAATCCTCGGCACTGCGAACTTCATGGCTCTTTTCCCACCCTGGTACCAAACTATAATAAAACGTAAAGGATTTCATAACAATTTCAGTTATTATGAAATTATATATATGTAGATATATATATATATGAAATAGTTAGTACAATAAAAAGAAAAAATAAACTTACGCTCCAGAATGCTTCTGCAAGAGTTACATGAAATATGTGGAGCCCATTTATTGTCCTGGTTTTTAACAGCTAGACCGAAGCAGGCTAGGCAGGTCTCCCAAATCCTTGTGTTTTTAGTTAAATCAAACTTTTTTTGTCTTCTTTTAATACATTCGCCACATATATAGCAACACGAATTAGCCGCTCGTTTACAACTTCTTGAAGACATCATTCCTCTGTGATATGCAAAACATAGTGTCGCCCACAACGAGTGACCCAAGAAACTACAGCTTCTTAAAAAAAATTTTACTTACAAAAACGCTATCAGGTAGCTGGCATGCTCTATTGCTAGGCCTATCAATTGATCAGTAAAAGTTTCGATGAGTTTCTTAATATGTACTTAACCAATTTCCAAATCTACCTAAAATCATGTGTATCTCCTTTTACTGTTTATCAGCCACATTTTTTTGGTGTTTTTTTAAGATGAGTATGTTGTGCTTTAAGAAGATCTTTTTTCGATGCATCGCTGCATCAGGTAGCTACCCGCCGCCCTCTATCGACCGAAATAGCGCGAAAGGACCTACATTAGCCTAGTGCAAAAATGCAAAATTTTCAAATCGCTATAACTTCTACAAAACCAAATATTTTTGAATCGTAATTGATTTTTTTTATAGAATTGAACATAGAATCCGAATATATAGGGCAAAGCCCATCTACAAAAAAAAATTTTTTTTTGTTGACCTGTGTAATCCTTCCAAAGACTTTACTCGACTCTGCGCCACGTATGCTTTTCTTATTATTGCATTGTCATCGGGTTCTGAACTATATTTCCAGTTTCAAGCTTGTAGTTTATCGGGAAGTTACTTAAATTTCAATTACAAAATTCGTGCCAACCAGTCAGCCTCTCAAGTCAAGCTAAATAAAATCGTTTAAAAATACGCTGCGCTTCAAGAATGAGCTCCTCCTATACGACCACTTTGCAATGTACATTCTTCTTCTCACCTTGTTATTATATCCTTAGACTTGTTACTCTCTTGCTATATTTGTGAAATAAATCTCTTAAGCAAATTTATTTGTTAAGTTTATTATACATAGCAGAGCAGAGCTCACAGAGTATATTAATTTTGTTCGCATAACGGTACCCCGGAACGGCATAAACTAATCGAGATAGATATAGACTTCTATATATCAAAAAGATCTGGGCGAAAAAAAAAATTCCTTTAGCCATGTCCGTCCGTCCGTCTGGCCTATAACACGATAACTTAATAAATTTTGAGGTATCTTAATGAAATTTGGTATGTAAGATCCAGGGCACTCATCTCAGATCGCTATTTAAAATTAACGAAATCGGACTATAACCACGCCCACTTTTTCGATATCGAAAATTTCGAAAAACCGAAAAAGTGCGATAATTCATTACCAAATACGAAAAAAAGTGATAAAACGTGGTGATTGAATTCGTTTTTTTTTAACTAAAATACAACTTTAGAAATAACTTCGTAAAATAGGTGTGACACCTACCATATTAAGTACAAGAAAACGAAAAAGTTCTGCAGCTCGAAATCAAAAGCCCTTCGAATCATGTGGTCATACTGTTAATTGTTTTACATATATACATAAATTAGCGGTACCCGACAGATGATGTTCTGGGTCACCCTGGTCCACATTTTGGTCGATATCTCGAAAATGCCTTCACATATACAACTAAGCACCAATCCCTTTTAAAATCCTCTTTAATACTTTATACATTATGGAGTCACCCCTGGTCAACCTTTATGGCGATATCTAGAAAAGGCGTCCACCCGTAGAACTAAGGCCCACTCCCTTTAAAATACTCATTAACACCTTTCGTTTGATACCCATATTGTACAAACGCATTCTAGAGTCACCCCTGGTCCACCTTTATGGCGATATCTCGAAAAGTCGTCCACCTATAAAACTAAGGCTAACTCCCTTTTAAAATACTCATTAGCACCTTTCATTTGATACTAATATCGTACAAACACATCCTAGAATCACCCCTGGTCCACCTTTATGGCGATATCTCGAAAAGGCCTCCACCTATAGAACTAAGGCCCACTCCCTTTTAAAATACTCTTTAATACCTTTCAGTTGATACCCATGTCATACAAGCACATTCCAGGGTTACCCTAGGTTCATTTCCTTTCATGGTGATTTTCGCTTATTTGACAAAGGATGAAGGAATATCGTTCCAAAGACGTCACCCTTGGTCTACATTTTGGTCGATATTTCCCA
Source organism: Eurosta solidaginis (assembly GCF_040869045.1). Taxonomy (NCBI): domain Eukaryota; kingdom Metazoa; phylum Arthropoda; class Insecta; order Diptera; family Tephritidae; genus Eurosta; species Eurosta solidaginis. Next base: position 203,294,515 of record NC_090324.1, read on the forward strand.
AACGTATGTGATATGGAATTAAAAACCACATATAAACCATCTACGAAACCAATGCAGCTAAGCTCTCGGCTGAGTATGTAATATTCGTTTACACCCGAATTTAGCCTTCCTTACTGGTTTTTTAATACATTGGTTGCCATGTCACACGTTTTCGTGTGACAGGGGTCGTTCGACATTCGAACTTGTGATGCTTTTTTATTCGACGTGACAAATTGTAAAATGTGGTGTATGCATGATATGCTTTAGAATTCGTTTCACTTTCACCGCATTCAACTGTCCATTATATATTTACACACATGTGGACCACGCATGTAGCAAATTATTAATAACGCAAATAACCAATCGATGCATGCATTTCTGCATTGGTTGCACATATTTGTTTACATCGGTCAATTAGTCACGCTGACTGACACGCTCGTCTATTTGTCACATTAACCGACAAATACAGTATACATACATATGTACCCATGTGTCTAATTAGGTCATTATAATATGCTGACTTCGCATACTGGAAATCATGTACATTTAGTTTGTAAGTATTAGTGTAAATAGGTATCTATAGAGTATGAATATTTTGTATAAAAGGAAAATTATCTTCAAAATAAAATTCAATCGACACTTATGATTCTACCATCAACTTCACTTGTTTCATTTAGTATACAATTTTTTTTAATGTTTCCATGGTAGGCTGATATCTGTACAAAAATTTGGGTTAATTTTCGATTTCTGTATGTTTTATGATTATGAGGTACATTATAGATTTGTTTATTAATTTAACTGATTTTATTTTGGAAAATAAACGATGTAAAATATGGCTTGAGTATAAAAGAAAAGCAAATCAGATTCATAGGTATATTAGTTTTTAGGTGGGCGAATTTCGGGAAGTATTTTATGCACAATTACGGATTATCTGGACATTGCGCACAATATGTGTTTGTCCTTTCTCTGTTTCTTCTAGCATGTTTTCACCCTTTTTCCGTTTTTGATATTTCGTAACATAGAAAACAAGCTTGGCGAACTGCTTTCTCATTTTCATCTATTGTTTTTTTTACATATATGGTATCTGTTCGATATGAAGCTTTTTTATTATTATATTAAAATATTTAAGGGCGAGTGCAAAGAACGTATTACCAAATTTATAAAAGGTTATGTATCCAAAAAAGGTGGAAAGAAAAATGAGCAAGAGTGTTTATTATTCAGATCTTTTATACAAAATGTAGAGAGCTTAATTAACAGCTAACTTAGTTAATACAGAGGTGTAATGAAATTCAGTAGAAATTGAGCAACTATATTAATGCTAAGTTCACACTAATCTATAGTATTACAAAAGTCAAATAAAGATAATCAAGAAACTCAACATTGTATGTACATATGTATCTGTAAGGATAAAAATGAAAGTAAATATATCTCAACTTAAGTATCTGACTAAACATCCTGGCCGCCTTGAAAGATCCCTTTCAAGATAGTAATAGTGCAAGTTTATGTATGGGCCGACGGATGAGAACCTTTGCCGTTTTTACGTTGACGACTCGTACACGTTTATCTTTTCCTGGAATTGCTTCAGTTACTCGTCCCATTACCCAACGTTGAGCAGGGACATTTTCTTCATGTACTAAGACAAGTGCGCCTTTAACGATATTATCGCTTGCGGTGGTCCACTTATTGCGCCTCTGTAGCTCATTTAAATAGCCGGTTGACCATTGCTGCCAAAATCGCTGTTTAATGGCACTGATTCGAACATAATGGTCTAGTTGGCTGATTTCTTTGCTTGTTGTTCGACGCTCTGGAAGAGACTTAAGTGAGCTACCAATCAAGAAGTGACCAGGCGTGAGTGCTTCCATGTCGCTAGGATCGGAAGAGAGCGGCGATATGGGTCGCGAATTGAGTATGGCTTCTATTTCAATCATGGCTGTTGTCAACTCCTCAAAGGTTAAATGGCCGTTAGCAGACTTTACCGCGGCCTCCCATAAGCCGCCAAAATGGGGTGCCCGCGGTGGTGTGAAACGAAAGTTGATGAATTCATTGGAACAAAATTGAGTTATGAAGTCCTTATTCTTTGGATTGAAGAGAAAAGACTTTAGTTCTGCCAACTGGTTACAAACACCAACGAAATTAGTGGCATTGTCGCAAATAATGTCGGTTGGTAGACCTCTTTTATCGATAAGGCGTTTCAACGATGCAATAAAAGCTTCAGTGGTCAAGTCCCAGACGACCTCAATATGTACAGCCTTGGATGATAGACACAGGAAAATCGCAACATAAGTTTTGTAGGGTATCTTGCCACGAATTCGCAAATAGGTATTAATTGGTCCACAAAAATCAACGGCGCATCGAGAGAATGGGCGAGCAGGGTTGAGACGTTCAACCGGAAGGTTGCCCATCACCTGTTGCAACAGGCGGGGTTTGTAGCGAACGCAATGAGTGCATGATATTACGATACGGCGTGTTAGATTTCTTGCGTTGACAACCCCAAATCGCAGTCGAATAAGTGCCACTAAATCCTTTGCACCGGCATGGTAATTCGTAATGTGCAAATGACGGACGTACCCTTCAACAAAATCGGTAGTGCTAGGTAAGGGTATTGGATGTTTTTGATCATATTTGACTCCTGCAAGTTCAAGGCGACCACCCACCCGTAATAAATCAAAGCCGTCAGTAGGCTCCAAAAATGGGTTTAGAAATTTTAATAAGCTTTGGAGATCTAACTTCTTTTGTATTCGTTGGATATCCTCTTCACAATAATGTTGATGCAAATTCCAGACAATGCAAAAAAACGCCGTCTCCAATTCCTGAGGGGCAAGAGAGTGCATGTCAAAATCATTTGGTTTACGTAAGCCAATTCTATGTGCCTTTGAATAAAATCGAAACATCCACACAACGATGCGTAGAATTTTCATATGCGAGCTATAACTTTTTATAACCTCCAGGATGTAGTTGAACCTTGTCGCTATTTGGAACACCGACTTTCTTTTTTCTTTATCTACTTCTGCGTAGTCAACTTTATCGATTTTGTTTTGGGGCCAGTGCTCCTTACTGTCGGATAACAATGGTGGGCCCTGATACGATATTGAATTAGCGAGCTCTGAGCAAGTTGAGCCCCTCGAAACAATGTCAGCCGGGTTGCTACTTGTTGGAACATGCCTCCAGTGGCATGTCGCTGTGAGATCTTGAATTTCTGATATTCTATTACCAACAAATGCCGATAATGTAGACGAATGTTGCTTTAACCAGTAGAGAACTATCTGGGAATCTGTCCATAAGTACACTCCTGTCGTATATTTACGACAGCAGGATTTGATTTTATTGTAAAGTTGCGATAGCAGATGTGCTCCACAAAGCTCAAGCTTTGGCAATGACTTCTTTTTAGTAGGGGCAACTCTGGATTTTGCTGTGAGAAGTTTAACGCAAGTGTCGTTATGAGAATTGACTACTCGTAGGTAAAAACAACAGCCGTATGCCAGTATGGAAGCGTCACAGAATCCGTGTACCTGTACGGAAAATGCATTCGCTGCCAAACAATATCTTGGCACTATCAATGACGGAAGTAGTGCTAAATCCTGTACAAATTTTCCCATGCGGTATGCAAGTTTTGGGGAATACATTCATCCAAATCAATCTTTAATAGCCAAAGTTCTTGCAGAATAATTTTCGCTACGATAACGAGAGGGGATAACAAACCAAGAGGGTCAAAAAGTGGTGATACTAGTGATAAGATTTTTCGATTCGTACATTTGTTATCCACAGTCGATTTCGCGTTGAACGAAAACCTAAACAAATCAGTGCCCTGATCCCATTGTATACCTAGGGCGCTTGTTACGAAGGATTCCTCTATGTTTAAATCCTTGACGGTTTTCCCCTCTCTGAAGCTTTGATGATTGGAATGCCATTTCGCTAGTTCCATACAACCGTCTTTTAGAATTTCGGTAACCTCTTTCTTAATTTGAGCTAGTTACTTCGGGGTTTCCGCCCCACCCAGATAATCATCGACATAAAGATTTTATAACCTTCGACCCAAGACAGAACTCCGATTCGTATTGATCAGCTAGGTACTGAAGACCCCGCACTGCAAGGAAAGGTGCAACTGCTGTACCATACGTCACAGTATTTAACTTAAAGGTGTTAACTGGTTCATCCTCAAAATTTCTCCAAAGAATATATTGAAAACAATGATCACGTGGATCTACAAGCACTTGGCGGTATATTTTGACAATGTCAGCTGTGATAGCGTAGCGAACCCAGCGGGTCAGGGGGTTAGAATATACCCACGGTAGGTATGCCTGTCGTAAGAGGCGACTAAAATACCGGATTGGCCTGAAGGTTTAATGTGGCCATATAAATCGTTCCCGAGATGGTCGGGCCAGCACCTTAATGATGCTGTGTTACCGGAGCGTACCGGATCTGTAAACGGCAAAGGACCATCACATCGATCACTCCCTAAACCTTCGGGGAGCAACCGTATCACTACAGCAACAACAACATAGCGTAGCGAAAAAGGCGAAACTGAACGAGTAACATGTATACACCGGTTTGAATAGTTGGCCCTACCAACAATAAGTCATTTAGAGATTTTTGATATGTTGTTTAACACGATGCGTCAAAAACAACTCTTAATTTTGTTGACGTGCTTGTAGGTTTTAGCACACAATAATGTGGAATGTAATAATGCGGTTCATCAAGCTTCGGTGACTTCACTATGCTCCTATGTCCTAACTCTTCGCATTCCTTCAAAAATGACGCATATTGGTATTTAATTTGCAAATCTCTAGATAAACGGCGATCCATTGCTTTCAATCTCCTCAATGCAGTATTATATGAGAAGCCCAGAGAAGAAGTGGTATCCTTAAAGGGTAATCTTACAATAACTCTACCATTGGTGTCTCGAGAAACTGTTTCCAAATAAATTTTTCACAGACTGTCTGCTCATCTGACATTCTTTTTGATTTATCATCTGTCTCATCAATTTTCCAAATATACTCCAAGTTACGGTCAACTCTTTCTTCATATGTGAGGAAGCATGTTGGCGTAGATGATTTGGGTGGAACTGAAGGTTCGTATCGGCTAGAAACGACCCACCCTAACAGAGTCTTTTATAGGGACGGCAAATTTTCTCCGAGCTTAATTTGGCCAACTGACAAGATTTCAAAGAAGCTTTCTGTTCCTAGCAAAAGATTAATGCGTTTTGACTTGAAAAATTCTTCATCGGCCAGTTGGGTATTTGGAGGCAAATTCCACGTAGAAATGTCAATTTCAGATTCTGGCTGATACGAGATGTGGGAAGTAATGCAAAAAGGAAAGTTGTAGTTGTAACTGATTGAAGCGAGATTTGACGGAAGTAGATATTTTATGCTTAATGTTTGTTCGTGACTCACCTATGCTACTAATTTGTATGGAGTGTTTTTCTCTTGGCAAGCGCAACTTCTGTGCAAATAGAACAAGAATCAAGTAATGCCCTGCCTAATTGATAACCACCAGCTGAATCTCTCACGAGTACAAGTGCTGTTGCGAGAATCACTTGTTCCGCCGACGATTGCCCACAATGAGTGTGAACTGTAGCTGCGGTACTGGCACTGACTTTATTTGATGCGGCGAATGGTGATGACGAGGAAAACGAAGAGGGTGGTGCAGCAACAAGTGATTGATTGCGATGTAAGAGTGTATGGTGAGCCTGAGCGCACATCTTGCACTTGAATGTGGAAGTGCAGTTTGTTACCTTATGATTATTCGATAGGCAGTTTATGCATAGAGAGACGCTCTTAGGAAATGCAAAACGTTCAGCGACATCCATTTGTTTAAAACGGGGACATTGGTTTAGAGTGTGCTCAGCCTTAGAGCAGAGAGAGCATACACGCCTTGAGCAAGAAAAGCTATGTTTTTGCATTTTGATTTTGCTGCTACCTTTTTTATTATCGGTTTTACGATTTTCGCAGCAAAGAGAATGAGATGTGTCAATTGACTCTAAAAACTGAAAGCGCCTTTCTAACACCTTTGCGCAGCTTTCCCAGGATGGTAGTTTTTGGAAATCCAAAGACTTCTTCCATTTGTTTTGAGACTCTTCATCTACCTTTTCCATAGCTAAGTAGATGAGCATTGCATTGCATATATCTGTATGATTTCCCAAAGATAATAGTGAACTATAGAGCGCAGAGACATTGTCGAAAAGACTTCGTAGTTCACTGGCATTTGGCTTTGTCATTGAACTGAGTTGAAATAATGAGGTGATATTTTCCATGAAAATTAAAGTATTGTTGTCATATCGAACCCTAAGTCTTTCAAGAGCCTTTGGATAATTTTCATTAGTTACTTGGAAAGCGTTGATAGTCTCTAAAGCTGCACCTTTGAGACACTTGCGCAAGTGGTTGAATTTCTCGACATTTGACAAACTAATCTCGCGATCGATAATCTGCTTGAATGAAGTGATGAAATTTTTGTAATTAGAGTATTTTACGTCGAAAGTCGGTAATTCTAAGGCAGGTAATTTTTTTGCATGTGGCACAGGATATGAAAAGGTTGCATCTGATACAGTGATGTTGTGCACATCTTCCCCTAACTGCGATTGAATTTCGAGTTTAATTTAAACATAAAAATCTTCAATTTCACCCCGAGCATTATCTGCTGGCTCTAGTTTTTCAATATTCGATTGAAAAGCTAGGATTTGTTTATAATACGACTCTAATATTCCTAGGCGGCATTTCAACTCCGCTGTTGAGAGAGTCTTCCCTTCTCCTCTGCCATCGATAATGGTTTTTTACGAGAAATAATTCTCTTGGTTGTTGTGCGTATATTTTTGTATTCTTCCAGACTTGTAACCATAATGGCTTAGTACCGCGAGTAATGAAATCAGAGATGAGGAATATAAGCGAGAGAGATAAATGAATGATACTACTATCAATGTGATGCAGGTGGCAGATCTTAACCCCTTGAATGCAATGAAATGCTCCGATGGGCTTTCCACTAATATAATGTATAATATGTTTCGATAAGAACTTACTTGTATAAATAGTCCTGGACCTTTGCACGAAAATGTTGCGATGTGTATACTGCGATGCAAATGTTACGATGAAATGATGCGATGCAAAGGTTGTGCCTATTGTCGAAGGTTAACTCTAGTGGCGAAGGCTTTGAATGTTGGTATCGATTGGTTGGTAGATGTCCAAAGTTGATTCCTTTGTATCGTTGATGTTGCAAAAAGCGTAAGGTAATTTGTTAAAAAAAAAAATTTTTTTTTTAAAATAAGCCTTTATTATTGGTTAATAAAATTAACTAAAAATAAAAAATAAATTGACTGTAAAGAAATATAACACTTTATATGTTCATTGTAACCTGTAACGATAATTAGGCTTTTTCGTCTGCGACAAAAAAATTCTATATTGTACATAATTATATATTTTTAACATTAAAACTTTACACCTAAATTATTAAATCTTACAGTTTATATTACAGTCCTAATTGTTCTAATAAAAAGCGTGTTAAATTTTGTTGGCATAATTAAGAACAGTTAGGATTTCCTTTTCTTGCTATCATAATGTAACACGATTCAATTAGAAAAATTAGGACTGTGATATAAACTGTAAGATTTAATAATTTAGGTGTAAAGTTTTAATTGATATTAGATGGTTACTAGGACATCTTTCTGAATTTCACTTCTTCATCAGCTAGCTTTTCGGGAGCTGAGCGTTGAACTCGAATATCTCTAATATCAATTACAAAAACCATTGTATAAAGCAATATGAGCAAAGCTCGCTAATTAAATACATATGATCGTAAAGTTTTAATGTTAAAAATATATAATTTTGTAAAATAATGAATTTTTTTGTCGAAGACGAAAAAGCCTTATAAAGTGTTATATTCCTTTATTTTTTACTTTTATATTCAATTTATTTTTTACTTTTAAGTTAATTTTATTAACCAATAATAAAACCTTATTTCTAACAAAGTTTTTTTTTCTTTAATTTTATTTTTTAATTTTTAGTTCGGTTTATTAACAAGTAATAAAATCTTGTTCTAAGAAAATCTTTTTTCTTAAATGTAATTTAAATATGAATTTTTTTAATTTTTAGTAGAAGGTAAAATATTGTTTAAATTAGTTATGTAATCTTTACTTAGTTATTTGTAACGTTTCTCATACTATCCATTTCTTTTAATGCATCAACATTACAAGGTTTCTCCGAAATCAACTTTGAACATTCAAGTTCTTCTATTCGAGTGTTAGCTAACTTAAAATCATATTTTATTGTGACTTTGCCTATGTCGCGTTCAGATTACAACTACTTATTACAGATCTCTGCTCTGTGGGTTAAATCTGTTTTAAAAGAAAATTCCAACTTTCGCTTAGGTAAAATTCCATCGCAAAAAATCTGTAAAACAAAACCAAGTGCGCAGAAAAGTATGCAACACTTACCGATAACAGCCTAACCGCGTTAGCGTTCGTTGTATCATAGAATTTTTACACATAAAAATGACGGCTGTTGTTTGCAAGGTTGCATTCCTTTGAGTTTATCGCGTTTACACCATGAAATGTTGTAAATGATTTTTCATACAAAATTTGACAGTTCGTTTATGCACTACACCTTTTCCAGTTTATAATGAGAATATATAACTTTTTATTGAGAAATATAAGTCTATACAAAGACTTATCGAATAACCAAGATGTTGCAGGGACGAAAAATAGTGTGAAGCAAGCTTCACAAAACCTCTAGTAGGTCACATTCACCACTTACCACAGCGGAATTTGTTAAACTACCACTGCCTGTATTTGTTATTTAATAATCATTTGTACACTTTTTATTCAGCTACCCTGTTCAGAATTTAAATTTTTACACTCTAAAACTACAATCAGTGTATTTTGTGTGCTTAAATTATGTTAAAAATTGTGTTAAAGTTTTTGGTGTGGTGGAAGTGACCTACTAGAATTTTGTGAAGCTTCGCTGCTTTCCACTGAAGTTCGCGCATGCAACATCTTTATTCTTCGATCAGTCTTTGTTTATATTGGCTGTGTTTTTTTCTCTTCTATATAAGTTTACGCTTAAACTTTATATGAACTGCTAAGCGACAAACTTTAAATACACCTGTGAAATTGCTACGAATAAAATTAGTACTACTAAATTTCAATACGCATTATGCTCAGATGTAACTGAAATTGTCTATGCTTCATCCTCTGCACTAATTCTTTGTATTCTATGCGCGTCCACTATTTATAAACAGAAATACAACAGAGGGTTGTATCTCCGCTTTTCGCTACACCCTGCTGCTGTAGCTAGTTCTTTAACCACAGACGCTAGATGGGTCTCCTAAGCATTATCTAATGCGGCAGTTACTCACGAACATACGTACCAAAAACGGTCAGCTGACACGACCTATCTTATGAGTGTGCAATGTAAACGAAAACTCACCGACGTGCAACGCCGGTACGTACGTAGCCGGAAATGTAAAAATCGAAACAATTTTGATTTTTTCCGTAAGAACGTGTCAGCTGATCGCTCTCTCACTAGAGAGAGTTGCCTAGTAAACTATTGTGCGCTAATTTTTGACCGTTTGCCGTTTTTATGCAAAAACACCTAATTAAAGTTTGAAAAATTGTGAAAATAATTCGAAATAATTATGTAAAAGTGCAGATTATAAATATGTAATCTATTTATATTTATTTAATATTAATTCCAGCCTTTTACAACATCAAAAATTAAATTGGAAAAAGTTGATGTTTCCATAAGCATGCATGCGTAATGGTCAATGGCAACAGTGCTTATCTGTAAACAATACACGCACAAATATGTTATGTACATGTACACAGACGCACACATTGATTCCTACGGGCTTGAGGGTACGGTCAAACGTGTTTCGTACGACAAACGTCCGTACGTACGGCACACGTCGGTGGGTAATTGCCGCTTAAGTGAGGATAGGCGTTATTTTTCACGGGCAAACGAAACGTATATGCGTGTAAAAAAAAAAACACGGGTATTGAGAAAACGCAAATCGATAATGGTAAATCCAACTTTATAATGAGAATATAAAATATGATAATGAGAAGCGTATCTTCTTATTGAGGAAATGTAAATTGATAGTGAGAAATGTTACTTCATATTGAGAATATATATATTGATAATGAGAATATTTTTTTTTTATTTAATGAGAAATATAAATTGATAATGAGGGGACGGCTGCGCCAGGAATACACCATACGTTTTGCCCCTGCTTCGTTTCACCGGCAGGATTAAAAATGTCATGAGCCTGGGCACTCGCGCAATTTTAGTGATGTAAATTGCATGGCTCCCAGCGAATTTTTTCCGCTACTTAGTAGTGAGTACATTTCACTTGCGCTATTGAGTGAAACGACTTTTGTGTGTCAGGCACGAGTTTGGTGTTATTGGCGCTACAGGCAATGATGACACTGAGCTGATGGCGCTGGTAGTTCAGCTTTTGAACCAGAGAAGAATTGATGACCCGTGTAAATTATTATGGCTTTGTCTATTGTTGGTTATGTCAAATATTATCGAAAATTAAGATGTTGCAGGGACGAAAAATCGTGTGAAGCAAGCTTCACAAAATTCTAATAGGTCACATTCACCACTTACCACAGCAGAATTTTTTAACTACCACACTCTGTATTTGTTATTTAATAATTATTTGTCCACTTTTTATTCAGGTAATGTGTTCAGAATTTTAACTTTTACTCTCTAAAATCCAATCAGTGTATTCCTGTGCTTAAATTATGTTAAAAATTGTCTTATCTTGTTTGGTTAAAAATTGTGTTTAAGTTTTTGGTGTGGTGAAAGTGACCTACTAGAATTTTGTTACGCTCCGCTGCTTTCCACCGAAGTTTGCGCCTGCAACATCTTTACTTTTCGATAATCTTTGGTTGTGTATTTGAACCAAATAAATGCTGCGGACATAACAACCGGAGTCATTTTTGAGTTGTATATTTTAGATTTAATTCACAATTAATATGGGTGTGTTTGAGCAGCCAAATAATAAGAGTATTATTGCTAAAGTGCTGCTTAGTTGATGGAACGTCGCTAATTTCCTAGCGATGATCAATACATTTTCAATATTTCGTTCAACGAACGCGCGTAATTTCCACATTTGCTCAAATTTTCCAAGATTTCCCATTCTTGATTTAACTTAAGCTGTAATGCCAATATTTTTCAGCCAGCTTTTTTGAAATAGGTAATTTTTCCAAAAGCAAAATAAATTACAGAAAAGGTTACAGAGTTAAACAGCCTTAAAAAATCAGCTATGTTGGTTATACACAGAAATACAACAGAGGGTTGTGTCTCCGCTTTTCGCAGTTTGTTAATATGCAATATAAATATCTATGGTTACAAGGAATAATCGCCTAAGTCTCAGAATCCATGGTTAGATAGCGGCGGGTTTGTATGGGACTTAGGCTGTTATGCCAAAGTAAACACAAATCTTTACTGATAACTGTGTTAGCGATTAATTTACCGAATTCTCGCAAAGTAATATTGCATTGTCATCGGAGTTATACATGAAATAAAAGCTTATAAAAATTTAAGTAAATATATCTCAACTTAAGTATCTGACTGAACAGTATCTGGAATTGGAAGTGCGTTGCGGAGATGAAAGGCCTAGAAGATCCCTTTGCAACGCGTTCACTAAATGTTCGAATATGTATGTTTTTATTTTTTGTTGCTTTCTTGTAAACGATATACGCGTTGACTACGGAAAGTCCCTGCAATAGATCGATTACCAATTCCCTGTACCATTTCGAACCTTTGCGAAGGGTGTTTGCGTAGGACGACATTTGGTCATTGCATAGATAGACACATATTTCAGTTGCATCTGAGTATAATGTGTATTGAAATTTAGGAGTACTAATTTCCTGCGCAGCAATTTCAGAAGAGTAGATAAAGTTTAACGCTTAGCAGTCCATATAAAGTTTAAGCGTAAACGAATATAGATTTAGAAAAAAACACAGCTATTATTACTCAGATAATTTTTAAAACATAGTTTATTACTTCTGCAACGTAGCGTTCCAATAATATAACCCCCACTGTACCTATTTTCTTAGTTGCACCTGAAACTATGCCTATATAGTATAGTCATCAACCAACAGCTGATGGCAGGCAGTTACAGCAATAAGGCAACCACAATAAGATGGGCGGTAGTAAATGGCAATATATATAGAAATGCGAAGGTAGCGGTGCATTTCTTAAGTGCTTTATAACGCAGGCCGTATAAAAGGAGTGAATTTGCCATCAGCAGTTCAGTACTCGTCCGTGAGCTAGATGAGCGGAAGGGGCGGTGTCATGGCGCGGGTCTCCTTCACCTGGCCTGGACGACAGGAGTGGTGTCTTCGGACTATTTCCCTCCGTCGCCCTGGTTCGGTGAGGAGTGACCCGCCGCTCGAACGGTCGCACGACGCCCTCTCCACGGCTCTGGCTTCAGCCGTAAACTGATGCGTGTGCACTAGAGGCTACTACTGTGCCGTTAAGGTGCACTTACCCTCCGCCCACGGATCGATCCATGGTGTCTCGGATGGTACAGTCCCGCCCCCCTTACGCACCTTCTATCTAGCATGCAAGTAGGGATGCGGGAGTGTCCAACCGTGGAGCCAGCACTAACCGAGCCCTCGCAGTCTCTCGTAGGTCACCGATCCGTCCGATCTCGCCGACACAGCTGACCACCTATCCGTCCCATCCCGCCGATACCTCCTATCCGTCCGATACAGCCGACGACTACCCCTACCGGAACAACCAGCCGCTGTACTGGTAAAACCCGTCACCAACATACCTCCCCTTCCGCCTTCGCCATGGTACGCGCACCGTAGCCCACCGCTGTTGCTGTCGCATTGTCGCCCATCTGGTGCCGCCGATGCTCCCGCCGTGCTAATTCCGCTGCTGCTGCGACGACTGCTGGCCGTCCGCTATCCTACCGCTGTTCATCCACCGTGCTAATCCCGACACCGCTTCCATAACGCCTTACCAATCCGTCCGCTACTACACTGCCGCTCAGCCGCCGTGGTGAACCTGCCGCTGCTTCCATACCGCCGTCCGAATCCGTCCGTTACTACACCGCCGCTCAGCCGCCATGCTTATCCCACCACTACTTCCATACGCCATAACAATCCATCCGCTACTACACCGCCGTCCAGCCGCCGTGCTGAACCCGCTGTACAAATCCGTCCGCTACCACACCGCCGCTCAGCTGCCGTGCTGATCCCACCGCTGCTTCTATACCGCTGTAACAATCCGTCCGCTACTACACCGCCTCTCAGCCGTCGTGTTGATCCCGCCACTACTTCCACACCGCCGTAGCTATCCGTCCGCTACTGCACCGCCGCTCAGCCACCGTGCTGATCCCGCCACTACTTCCATACCGCCGTACTAATCCGTCAGTTACCCTACCACTATTCAGCCGCAACCACGATCCCTCCTCTGCTACGACGACGGTTAGCCGCCGCTCTCGTCTCTCCCACACCAACATCGAACGGAAAGCTGCTGCCCGCCTAACAACTCTCGCGGTGTGTTCGTAACAAATAAATATTGTGTTTTTATTCAGTAGGGGTTTGTGGGACCTTTACTCGACTTTGGATTGACTGAGCGTTACCCCAGCCTTAGACAAAACCCACCTCATACGTTCATATAATAGAACACTAACTACTAATTGTAAATATGAATATACACACACACATACATATTCCCAATCATACTTAATTTTGCACTCACTCTCTTCTTTACCTTTCATGATTTGTACATAATTGAAACTGCCTCAATAAAATTTTATAACATTGTCGCCCACATTAAGCGGTTCGATCGTCTCGTTATTTTTTGAAAACTTACGCAATACGTTTGATTGTGAAATTTTTAGATATAGCTTTATGAGTGCAGATGTTTTAAAAGTCTTGCTTAAAAACGGTAACAAGTTTATATCCTTAATCTGTGTTTATAGGCGGCACTCAGAATCTTGCTGTTTCTCGAATTTTTAACGATTTCTTCGTATCCGTTGGGCAATCTAATGCTTCTTCATGCGAATGCGTTTTTTACACTCTAAAACTACAATCAGTGTATTTTGTGTGCTTAAATTATGTTAAAAATTGTGTTAAAGTTTTTGGTGTGGTGGAAGTGACCTACTAGAATTTTGTGAAGCTTCGCTGCTTTCCACTGAAGTTCGCGCATGCAACATCTTTATTCTTCGATCAGTATTTGTTTATATTAGCTGTGTTTTTTTCTCTTCTATATAAGTTTACGCTTAAACTTTATATGAACTGCTAAGCGACAAACTTTAAATACACCTGTGAAATTGCTACGTATAAAATTAGTACTACTAAATTTCAATACGCATTATGCTCAGATGTAACTGAAATTGTCTATGCTTCATCCTCTGTATTAATTCTCTGTAGTCTATGCGCGTCCACTATTTATAAACAGAAATACAACAGAGGGTTGTGTCTCCGCTTTTCGCTACACCCTGCTGCTGTAGCTAGTTCTTTAACCACAGCCGCTAGATGGGTCTCCTAAGCATTATCTAATGCGGCAGTTACTCACGAACGTACGTACCAAAAGCGGTCAGCTGACACGACCTACCTTATGAGTGTGCAATGTAAACGAAAACTCACCGACGTGCAACGCCGGTACGTCCGTAGCCGGGAATGTAGAAATCGAAACAATTTTGATTTTTTCCGTAAGAACGTGCCAGCTGATCGCTCTCTCACTAGAGAGAGTTGCCTAGTAAACTTTTGTGCGCTAATTTTTGACCGTTTGCCGTTTTTATGCAAAAACACCTAATTAAAGTTTGAAAAATTGTGAAAATAATTCGAAATAATTATGTAAAAGTGCAGATTATAAATATGTAATCTATTTATATTTATTTAATATTAATTCCAGCCTTTTACAACATCAAAAATTAAATTGGAAAAAGTTGATGTTTCCATAAGCATGCATGCGTAATGGTCAATGGCAACAGTGCTTATCTGTAAACAACACACACACAAATATGTTATGTACATGTACACAGACGCACACATTGATTCCTACGGGCTTGAGGGTACGGTCAAACGTGTTTCGTACGACAAACGTCCGTACGTACGGCACACGTCGGTGGGTAATTGCCGCTTAAGTGAGGATAGGCGTTATTTTTCACGGGCAAACGAAACGTATATGCGTGTAAAAAAAAAACACGGGTATTGAGAAAACGCAAATCGATAATGGTAAATCCAACTTTATAATGAGAAAATAAAATTAAGCAGTTCGATCGTCTCGTTATTTTTTGAAAACTTACGCAATACGTTTGATTGTGAAATTTTTAGATATAGCTTTATGAGTGCAGATGTTTTAAAAGTCTTGCTTAAAAACGGTAACAAGTTTCTATCCTTAATATGTGTTTATAGGCGGCACTCAGAATCTTGCTGTTTCTCGAATTTTTAACGATTTCTTCGTATCCGTTGGGCAATCTAATGCTTCTTCATGCGAATGCGTCTTGTCTGGTGGCGGCACAATTAGCTCGAGCAATAGTTTTTTGTTTGAACCTTTCTCAGGCTCTGAGATCCTGAGTAAACAATATTTCCAATCTTCTTTACGCTGTTTTTATCATCTAAGAAGTTGTTGTTCTAACTCTACTCTTAAAACGGTATATGATGCTTTATTTAATTCTAAATTAATGTATGGAATCAGCTGCTGGGGAGGCGCTGCCCTGAGCAAAATTCAACCTATATTTGTTTTGCAAAAATTTGTTATTAGAAAATTATCTAACGTTAATCGATTGCATCCCTCAAGGGAGCTTTTTAGAAGTCTAGCGATCCATCCAGTCCTTATTATTCTAAAGTCTTAAACATTTTTTTCACATAGTATGAGATTGGAAACCTATAATCTAAGGGCAAACTCACATCCTGCTGTAGTTGTACCTTCCTCACGAACCACACACTCTAGCAAGTTTTATACGATAGTATCTAGAAAACTTTTTAACGCCTTACGAAATTTATAACAATTCAAGAAAAACGTGAAGTCCTTCCTTTTTGGCCTTTCGCATACCGAAATCGAAGTTTTGCTGCGGACCAATTCATGAACAGTTTTTAATTAACTAATTTTGTCTTATATTCATTGCTTTCCTTTGTATTACTGTTGAAGACATGATCCGATTTTCGGATTAAGTCCACCCCTCCGTCTGGCAAGACCCGGCCAGTGCGGCCAAACACCATCATGGCAGCTCAGCTGTGTCTGCTGCCGCGCTCACTCTCATTTTTCAGTTTTATCTAATCTACCGAATCGCCCACACGCATCGATCGTGCCCGCATCGCATCGCCCGGCTCATTTTGTATTAACGCCCGCCCGCCGTCGCGCAATTATTGCATTTCTAATTTTGTTTGAAATATTTTAAATGAATTAATATTTTTTTTTGTTATTTAAAAGTTTTAAATAAAACACATAGGACTCAAACCTGTGAGCCCTCCTTTTCTTAATAAAGCGCCTAGTGCAGTGATTTTTATACATGGTCCTTCGAGCCGGATTTGAACCAGCGACCCATGGTTCCACAAAGCCGGTACACATTAGGACGGTCTCAAAAAAACAAAAAAAAAACCAAGTGAACACAAATATTATAATATTTATATTATTATATACCCACATTACTTGTACTCAGAAGCGCTGAGACAAGCCCCTATAAAAACCAAGCGTACATTAGGCTGGTTTCAAAAAAAAAAAAACTTTTTTTGCCCTTTTGACAAAATTTTTTTTCGACCTTCACAGCTTAATAAAAGCTCCCATTTCTTGGTAAACTACACTAAATTATAATGCCAAAAACAAACGAAACCCAAAAATTGACCACTGCAGACCAATGCCTGCAGGAATTTATATATGACGGTAACCAATTAGAGGTTTACTGCTCAAGATGGTCACCCTCCCAAGCTACCGATTTATCAGAGTGTATGCTTAAGGTCAAATTAGAAGACCTTGATAAAATATGGGCAAAGGTGCTAGAGTCCCATCGAGATGGAAGTTTCTCTGATAATTATACAGATGTCAGCGGCTCGGTTGAGCAAAAATTTGCTAAATGCATGGAAACGTACCAAACATGCAAATCAGAAATTTTAGAAGCCTTACAGCTTTTTAATACGCTAGCACCAACCAACAACAAATACCCGCCCACCCAATAAACAATTCAAACGCAAACGGTTTTTATTTAAAAGTACCACCATACGACACCGAAGTATTTCATGGTGGATACGAAGACTGGCCATCTTTTAGAGATATGTTCACGGCAGTCTATAAAAACCACCCTAAATTATCACCCGCTCAAAAATTAGACCACCTGCGCCTGAAAACGAAAAGTCAAGCTGGACTTATTGTAAAGCAATACCCACTGAGCGATGATAATTTCGAGCTTGTCTGGGAAGCACTTAGATCGAGGTACGAAAATAAAAGGATACTCGTCGACAATCAACTAAAGACGCTGTTCAACCTGCCCAAAATATTCACAGAAAACGGAGAACAAATCCAGAAGATGCAGACAACAATCAACAATTGCATGTCAACTTTAAACACCCAAGGAATCCCGACAACGGACTGGGACCCGATCCTCGTTTATCTGTGCTCATCAAAGCTGCCAAGTGAAAGCCTTTCACTATGGGAACAATCCCTCAGCTCCCGGAATGAGCTTCCCTTTTGGGAGGGCATGAATAAATTCCTCACCAGCAGATACGAGATAGTAGAAAGACTAAGTACCTACAGACCAGGCAAGGCGAAGCCCCAATTTTCGAGTTTTACACCACGAATGGTGAATCAAAACTCGGCCCAACCCAATAATAATAAAACCCATGCATATCACACCGAGTTCAATAAAACGGCTTCGTGTATATTGTGCAACCAATACTACGCAGTCAAATCTTGCGTTAGGTTTAGAAATTTATCGGTATCAGACCGAATCAAATTTGTGAGAGAAAATAGTTATTGCGAAAACTGTTTGTCTACGTCACACCCCAAGAACGAATGTAAAAGTAGTTTCACGTGCGTTTATTGCCAAAAGCGTCATCATTCGCTACTGCATTTGCAGCCCAAACCCCAACAATCACAACCAAATCCCAGAGCTCAAAACGCCCAAGCCGGCACCTCTAGGAGAACGGACGACGAGCGAGCCTCAACATCGAAAGCCGCCGCATGAGCCACCTCCTCCCAACAGTCTCAAGACAAAAACCCGGTTTCTACACTCTTCTCGAGTAATCACGGAACAACCCTACTACCAACAGCAGTAGTATCAATACACTATGCTGGCGAATTTCATAAAATTCGTGCCCTAATAGACCAAGGTTCACAAAAAACTTTTGTATCATCCCGTATACAAAAGGTTCTTGGTCTACCCACAAAAGAGTCTCTCCACCAGATATCTGGAATGGGTGGAACGGTTGTGAAAAATGCCAATAAAGTCTGCCAGATAACATTCTGTTCAGCAGACTTAACCCAAATGATAGACGCACAAGCAATAATTTTGCCGAAACTAACTAAGTTCTTGCCACAGTCAGAGTTTCAAGCATCGATCTCGAAGAACTGTCCCATTTACCGTTAGCCGATCCACAGTATTCGATACCATCGAGAATCGATGTGGTAATCGGCAGCGATATCACCCCGCAAATCCTCACCGAAGGGCTCCTACGAAATGTGAGTGGAACATTACTTGCCCAAAACACAATATTCGGATGGGTATTAAGCGGCCCTGTAGCTGAAAAGGTATCAACCTTCAGCACTCATGTCACGGAATGCACCGATGACCCCATCAATCAACTTTTGAGACAATTTTGGGAACAGGAAGAAGTTCACCAAACCCAGCAACGATCAGCAGATGATGAATACTGCGAAGCCCTCTACCGGACAACCACAATTCGTGAGGAAGATGGACGCTACAGAGACAAACTACCCTTCAAATCGGAATTTCCAGCCAATCTGGCACTCGGTCATTCACGACACGCAGCACAACAGCAGTAGATCAGCATCGAACGCACGCTCGAAAGAAAACCCGAATTAAGAAACAAATATTTTGAAGTCCTTAATGAATATTTAACCATGGATCATATAGAACCCGCCTCCCAACAAGAGATAATTAGAGATGGTAAATATTTATCATTTTATCTACCCCATCATGCTGTCATAAAACCCGACAGCGAAACCACAAAAGTGCGAGTCGTCTTCAACGCATCAAAAATGTCGCATTCTGGCAACTCGTTGAACGACGTGCTTCATACAGGCCCCATTCTACAAAATGACTTAATGCTCGTCATACTTAAATGGCGACTTTATAAGTTTGTTTTCAACGGCGATATTGAAAAAATGTATCGCCAAATACTCATCCATGAAGAAGATAAAGATTTTCATCGGATCGTTTTTCGGAATCACCCAACTCTGCCGATACAAGATTTTCGACTAAAAACAGTCACCTTTTGTGTAAATTGCGCGCCATATTTGGCAATTCGAACCCTACACCAACTCGCCCACGACTGTCAAGATGAATATCCGCTCGCTAAAGACATTTTGTTGAATGAAATGTATGTCGACGATATTTTTTCAGGCGGTCATAATATAGAGTCCACTTTGAACTCCATGACCCAAGTTATCGAAGCCCTAAAATCGGCAGGGTTCCCTTTGAGGAAGATGTCGGCAAATCACACTGACATTTTAAAACCCGTTCCCGACCCTGATTTGCTAGACGTCGACTTCCTTAAATTCCATGATTCGAGTTCCACAAAAACCCTTGGAATTCAGTGGAACGCGCTAACTGACACATTCACCTACGCGTATGATCCACCATCAGCAGAAAATACGACTACAAAAAGGCAGATTTTATCAGCAGTGGCAAAACTGTTTGACCCCGCAGGATGGCTACGCCAATAATGATTCTTGCCAAAATGTTGCTGCAACAACTCTGGATGGAAGGAACGGATTGGGACGAAGACGTGAAGCCCGGAGCTCTCCAAAAATGGACCTCAATTTATGAAAATGTACCTCACATCAGAGACATTAAAATCCCTAGGTGGGTACAGCTGCTAAAAGCAAAGTAGCACCCCTCCAAACCGTGATTCTTCCACGGTTGGAACTCTGTGGAGCAGTTTTACTCTCCAAGTTAGTGAAACAGCTGCGAAGTGAGCTGAATCTACCCCAACACGAACTCATTCTCTGGTGAAATTCTGCCACCGTACTGGCATGGTTAGAAAAACCACCCCATACCTGGAAAACGTATGTCGCCTACAGGACATCCGAAATTCTTAAGAACGTCGACAACGCCACTTGGAGGCACGTTTCTGGTAAGGATAACCCAGCGGATTTGGGCACTCGAGGTTGCAAGCCTCAAGATTTAGTCCAATGTCCATTATGGTGGGAAGGACCTAATTGGCTTATCAATCCATCAACTTCGTGGCCAAAGGATATTTCTCACCACCCAACTCCCCCCGAACAACGACATGTGGAAGGTTTCCACATCCTGCAGGAAAAAAATATAGACATACTCGACCGTTTTTCGTCATTTTCTCGAGCGCTTAGAGTCGTGGCCTATATGTTGCGGTTTATCAAGAAAGCAAGGAAACTGAAAGTTCCAGCCACGCTCAACCTCACCCACGCCGAAGTGAATGATGCCAAAATCAAAATCATCACTCAAAATCAACGAAATTATTACGGAGATACGATAGAGCTGCTTCAAACAGCAGGACCCTTACCCAAAAAAAACACCCTTCGGACATTAAACCCTGTGCTAGATGATTCAGGAATCATGCGAGTTTCCGGACGATTAGCCTATGCCACAGGTAGCTTTAATGAACGGCACCCAATCATCCTACCCGAAAACTCTCGATTTTGTTCTCTTTTGTTGGACTTTCTCCATTCGAAACTGCTGCACGCCGACAAACAGCTTATGATCCGAATGGTACAGCAACAGTACTACATTCCACGTTTGAAGCAAAATGTTAAAAAGCTCATCCTCCACTGCAAAACCTGCACCATCTACAAACAGCAGATGAAAACGCAGATAATGGCACCCTTGCCACCCGCGAGGTCAACATATTCTCTACCCTTCCATACAACAGGAGTCGACTTTGCCGAACCATTTTTGGTAAAAACTTCTTCTCTTCGCAGAGCTTCGTATGTGAAAGCTTACATTTGTGTGTTCGTCTGTTTTTCCACAAAGGCTGTTCATTTAGAAGTGTGCCCTGATCTCACTACGAATGCCTTCAACGCAGCCTTTGCCCGATTCACTGGCCGCCGTGGCCTACCCCACCAGATATATTCTGACAACGGAAAGACGTTCGTCGGCGCACAACGCGGATTACAAAGAGAATTCACCACATTCCTTAAGGAAGTCGCTACAGACGTCGCCGAAAAGTATGCAACTCACGGATTCTCATGGAAATTCATCCCACCATACGCTCCCCACATGGGTGGTCTATGGGAAGCGGCCGTGAAAAGCTTTACGAAAGTAGCAGGAAACCAGAAGTTCTCCTTCGAAGAGCTTACTACCCTCTTAGTACGCATAGAGGCGGTCCTCAACTCCCGACCGCTCTCCCCTATGTCCGAAGATCCAATGGATCCCCTAGTCCTAACCCCAGGGCATTTCCTACGGGGCGCGCCGCTCTTGTCGTTACCGGAGCCAACTGCAGAGCATCTCACCTTGGTCAAAAAATGGCAGAAACTGAAAGTGCTTCACCACCAGTGCAGCACACGATGGAAGAGCGAGTATCTCAAAGAGCTGCATAAGCGGTACAAGTGGAAATGCCCTCAACGCGATATTCAAGTTGGAGATTTAGTCGTGGTAAAGGATGATTTGCTCCCCCCGAACGAATGGCGTTTGGGACGGGTAATCAATTTACACCCTGGATCGGATAACCATGTTCGAGTTGTGGAACTCAAAACCCGTAATATTGCCAAACTGTGCGTGCTACCAACTGCCTAGTAGTGCCAACCCTACCTCTGGTACCCTCTGCTTCATGCCCCTAGCAATCTGGAAAGAAACCTAAGCTACCCTCACCAACGTATTTTTCTAACCCATATTTTTGAAAAATACGTATTTTTCTTTTCTTGTCTTTACAGGACCCGCAGATCTACGGAGACCCAGAAATGCCGGCTATGTGGGCAGCGACACGCGCTAAGGCAGTGCCGGGCGTTCCTCGCAATGAAGCCTGAGGAGCGCTACGAGTGCGCGAGGAACCACCGGTACTGCGTAAACTGTCTGGCAGTGTCGCACAGCACCGGGGCATGTGACTCCCCGTCCAGTTGCCGCAAATGATCACTCGGCCATCACACTCTCCTACACCGAGCTCGACAACAGGTCACCAAGATGCGTCGCACGGACAGCGTACAAAGGCGCGCACCAGCCCAACATCACCAAAGGGCAATCCAAAGCCGGTCGGCTCGACAGCGCGAGGAAAAACTGAGGAAATTAGTGAAAGAGGCACGGGCGGCAAGATTGAGGCTGTCCTCAACCCAGCCAAGCGTCGGGCGGGGGGGGGGGGGGGGCATGTTGAAGACATGATCCGATTTTCGGATTAAGTCCGCCCCTCCGTCTGGCAACACCCGGCCAGTGCGGCCAAACACCATCATGGCAGCTCAGCTGTGTCTGCTGCCGCGCTTACTCTCATTTTTCAGTTTTATCTAATCTACCGAATCGCCCAGACGCATCGATCGTGCCCGCATCGCATCGCCCGGTTCATTTTGTATTAACGCCCGCCCGCCGTCGCGCAATTATTGCATTTCTAATTTTGTTTGAAATATTTTAAATGAATTAATATTTTATTTTGTTATTTAAAACTTTTAAATAAAACACATAGGACTCAAACCTGTGAGCCCTCCTTTCCTTAATAAAGCGCCTAGTGCAGTGATTTTTATACAATTACCTATATCTTTACAAAAGCTCTAATAAATGCGTTAGTTATATAAATATATTTATTTTTACCCATTTTCAACATATAATTAATTTTTAACTTTAACATTTAACAGTCCACCCCACTGTATGTTCAATAGAGATGACATTTGTCACTATGTTAAGTATAACATGTAAAATTTCTTACCTTTTCTTATATCTAGATGTACTTATCTATAAGTTGTAAGATTTTATGTTTAAACTTTGTGTTGCACAGTTTATAATATTGCGAAACTTGTACATAAATAGATATAAGTAAAATGCTCAATAAAAATGAATGAAAAAATGAATTTAATTGTCGCGTAAGCACTATACACCCTCACAATTTATAGAACCATATTTGGAGTTTAATAGCAAGGATAGACCTTAATTTGATAATTTTCGCTATCATCAAATTAAAGAAATCGCATGATAGAGGGTCACCCTGTCTGAAACCTCGTTTAGTTTCTAACGCCTCGGAGAGATATTGATCGTGCTGCCGAAGGCGGCTTTAAAATCGACGAAGACGTGATGTACTGATTAGGTCCAATCAGCCGATTCGCGGTGGGCGTCAATCTTTCGTAAAATGCACTTGACAGGACCTTATATGCGATAGGAAGAAGGCTGATTCCGCGATAGTTGGCGCAGTTTGTAGGATCCCCTTTCTTGTGGGTGGGGCAAAGGACACTTAAATCCCAATCGTCCGGCATGTACTCATCCGAGCATATTTTGCAAAGATTCTGATGAATGCGCCTTACCAGCTTCTCGCCGCCGTAATTGAATAGCTCCTCAGGCAATCCATTAACGCCCTCGGCCTCGCTGTTTTTTAATCTGGTTATTGCCATTCTGACCTCGTCATAATCTGGTGGGGGCCTTCATTCCATCATCATCGATTGCGTGATCGGGCTCCCTGTGCGGTTCGTCGCTATCTTCATTAAGGAGAGCAAAGAAGTATTCCCTCCATAATCTAAGTACTCTCTGGAAGTCGGTAGCAAATTGTTCAAAGCTTTCATTGTACCAGTTGTTTTTCCATGGTCGCCGTTAACAAAATTTTTCCTCGGCGGCGGTACGAATTGCTTTGGTCATTTCGGTATCACTCTTTTCGAGAAAATCTTTTTGTTTGTTTCGGTGTCTTCCAGGGGTAGTCTTGATGAAATTTGAGATTATTTCGGACTCTCAAATGATCATGAAATGACCCCGTAGGGACCCTAAAATAGTCCCCAATATCACTACTAAATAACACCTAAGCTATTGACGAACGATCAAGATTTGACCCGCAAGGATCCCGAACTAGTTCCCAATATAGCTCGTAGAAAGGAAAGTCACTTTTTAAGCAGTAGCAAAATGAAAAGGTACGAAAGATCAATAACTCTGTCGGTTGATAGTACGGTGTTTGTTTCTTGTAAAATGTAATTGGGTGCTTGAAGTTGACTTCTGACATAATCATACACCTGGGGATGGATTCCCTAATGGATGTATTTTGCCAAGCTGGTTACTTGTCTGCGAAGTGCAGGAAAGTGATTTCGCGACATCGTCTTTCCCGGGATTGAAAAACTTTACAGCCCGTCTTTGGCCCAATAGTCTGTTAAAAATCCGATCCTAATCAAATCCATCCAAAGAGAAGGTCCGAAGAACTTTTTCATTTCAGAGCTTGTTGTTGGAACCCATTGTTTTTTTCTCGAAGATCTGGTAACAACGGCACATGAATGTGTATTTGTGCTGTTTGTCAGCACCCATGCACGTATACGTGGGGGTGATTGTGTGCGTGGCTTTCCCCTTCGTACAGCCAGAGGACCTTTTCGCGGCTTAGCGGTAGTCATCAAGCGGACGACCGCTCTCTTTTATGATCAACCATCGACCGATACGCATCGTCCAGGATCACCGCCATCTATCCAAATACAGGTAAACGTATCGCACTCATTGTTAGCACTGTTCATTTATAACAAACTTCTTTCAATATGACATTATAAAGAGGGAAAATCCTCTTGTATTTATTTCATTACATTTCTGAGTGAACCTTCATATCCGAGATCGACCTTTGTGCGCCTACCCACTGCCGGTTTACGATACACTCAGGCCGAACATTGGTCCTTCTCACCAGGAATTGAAAGCACCTTGAAAATACAGTTCACCACACAGATATTATCAACCTGCACAGCACAATTTGCCAGAGGATTACACAAAGAATTTGTTTGCTACAGAACATCCCAGCAGTCAACAATTAGAACCACCAAAATAGTTTGGGAGCTTTATATTATTCATAATACAAGCATCCACCTGAGCCACAGCCATTACAACAATCAATTCTGCCAGCACAAAAAATAAGAATTAAGTGTTATATTTCTTGCCACTTTTTTTTTAATGTTTGTTAGTGAAAACCAAATAAAATACCCGTAGTTTGCGCGAAAAATTGAAATCGAACAAAAGTGTAAATAGTGAAGCCTTTTTAGTGAGCACCAGTTTTTCTTTCTTCTTTCATTTATGCAAAAGTTAATCACTTCGTTTTTATTTTTATTTCGTTCCTTGTGATTATCTGGTCTATCCCCCCACCAGCGCTAAGGTTTCCCAGACACAACACAAGGCAGAGGGTAACATAACCGCAATTTCAAGCAACCTCACTAATTGAATCAGTTTTGTTGTTGTTCTGTGGCTCACCAGCACAATATTAAGTTCAATTTAATTAAACAGGCGCTCACTTCACTTAAAACACTTTTTCACACTTTTTTCCGCTTATTTTCGATTTCGATAGCAATATCGCACGAACTTTACATTTTTTCACAATACACCCATTAACTGTGGAGGTGGCGAGTTCCCTTTTTGTTGTTGCTACTTAGACAAAAGGTTTGTAAATTAAAACTTTTGTTGTTGTCGCTGCTCAGACAAAAAGTCTATATTCGGTACTCTGACAAAGTCTGAAATAAAGAAAATAAATAATAGAAGACGTCGAATTTCAATAGTTTTTATTTACGGCTGGGCAAGGTATTTCTCCTCAGAAAAGGTGTATCATTTCTAATCGGCAGTTTTCTCGTAAACAAATTCAAACTAAACCATGGAAACCTACAGTCGGTTAGCAGAATCAATAGCAGAGTTTGAAAGAGATTACAGTACGGAAAGCGACGATAGCAAACACGCCCTTGCGATACAGCAGGAAGAGTTGCGGTCCTTGTGGAAGAAGGTAAAGTCTGCGTTTGATTCGCTACTGGGATCTGATGAGGTATCAGGGGATGACGTTATGGCGATTACAAAGAAGCAAAAAAATAAGCGATAAGTTAGTGTTCAAAGCGGATTATTTGCATTGGCCAACATTTAGTGACCTGTTCACCGCCATTTACATAAATAATTCAAACCTGAAAGGGGTGGAAAAGTTAATCCATCTCAACAAGAAAACACAAGGCGAATCAAAGGACATCGTTAAGAAATGCCCTCTCACCAATGTAGGTTTCCAGATGGCCTGGAGAATATTGTGTGAAAGATACGAGAACAAACGTATCTTAGTAAGCACACAGCTACAAATTTTATTCAATTTAAGACAGGTAGAAAGTGAGTGCGGCAGTTCAATAAAAAAGCTACAAAATGATATAAACAATTGTATTTCGTCCCTCAAATGCCATAAAATTGACACTCCCAATTGGGATGCAATCCTGACTTATCTCTGCTCAACCAAGTTCCCATAGAGCACGATGGCACTATGGGAGCAAAATATGGATCATAAAACGGACATATCCAAGTTGGAGGATATGAATAAATTCCTATATAATCGTTTTTAGACACTTGAAACAGTGTCGGGTTTTACAGGGAATGCCACTTCTAAAGTGAAAAAACCAAACGCGTCGCGAAAATCAACAGAAACCCTTACGAAAAGACTTGGTGCTTTTTAAACAAAAGTATCTAAGCAAACAATAAAATCAATTTGTAAAATGTGCAAATCCCCTGAGCATAGACTACGAAACTGTTCACGCTATTGCGAGTTAACCCCGGTAGAAAGGATACAATTCGTAAAATCCACAAGTGGCTGCCTGAATTGTTTATCCACAGGACATACAGGGACGAGGTGCACAAGTTCCTACAACTTCTCCAAATGCCGATCTCGTCACCACATGCTCCTGCATGCGGATACATCTCGGAAAATTGCGGTGCGCAATCCTTTCAAAGATGCGGATAATATCCCAACAACTTCGGCACAGGCGCGACAAACGGCGAACCTGTCATGCCAATTCCAGCACAGGTGTGCTATTAGGAACTGCTCGCGTACACATTCACCATAATGGTACCGACTTCTCCGCGCGGGCATTAATTGATTCAGGGCCTGAATGTTCCTTTATAACTGAAAGACTAAAGCGCAGAATCAATTTGCCAGCGAGGAAAATGCATGCCCAAGTTTCAGGCATCACAAATGCGGTGTCAGCTCAGGTGAAAGAACCATCTCACATTGAATTACGTTCTCCAGTGGATCCCTACTTCAGCCTGACTACACCCGTTCTAGTCCTAGCTAAACTCACTGGGAATCGTTCATCTTTCAACGCCATGACTTTGCAGGCATTTCCAGACTTGGTTTTGGCAGACAAGAGATTCTACGTCACCGAAGATTCCGACCTCATACTTGGCGGAGACATATATCCCCAAATCATACTGAGCGGTCTGAAAAAGGATTTACTAAATACACTTTTGGCCCAACACTGTCTGTTCGGTTGGATACTAACCAGTAGAGTCGAAGCACGGAGTCCAACGAAGAGCATCATGTCACTCTACAACGAGGTTGCGTTAGACAATCAATTAAAGGCTTTCTGGGAGGTAGAAAATGTGCCCACAAATAAAATGTTTAATGAAGAAGAAAGGTATTGTGAACAATTATTAAAAGACACAACGAAACGTGATGAAAATGGAAATATACAGTTTCACTGCCATTCAGGCAGGATTGCCCTGAGAATATTAATTTAGGACCGTCCCTGAGGCGCACAATACTTCAGGAATGAGGGGCGATTACTTAAAAACCCAGATTTAGCCAAGGGGTATGTTCGAGTGCTGTAGGAATATGAAACGCTCGGACATATGAGAAAAATCAAAAACAATATTCCATCTTACGATTCGGATAATTATTTCCTGCCCCACCACGCCGTTGTTAAGGCGGAAAGTACCACTACCAAATTTCGTGTCGTCTTTAACGCGTCGAGTCCGACGGCAAATGAAATTAGTCTAAACGACATACTCCACCCAGGTCCAGTACTCAAGGCCGACCTGCCCATTTTACTTCTACGTTAGAGACTGTACCGCTCCGTCGTTAATAGTGACATAGAAAAGATGTATAGGCAAATCATCGATAATCACGCCAAATTTCAAATAATTAGTGTAAACTGCGCCCCCTACCTCGCGATACGGTCACTTCTGCAATTGGCTGATGATGTAGAAATACCCACCCAATAGCATCGGATAAACTACGAGAATGTATGTATGGCGACGACGTTTTATCTGGAGGACATACAATAGCGTCAACCATCAAAGCAAGAAACAAGATTTGCCAAGCATTACACTCAGCTGGCTTTCCATTGCGCAAGTGGACATCAAATTGTGAGGAAATACTTCAGGACATCCCTGAGACGGATCTGCTCAGCGAGAACTTCCTAGCGTTCGAAGAGGCTAGTTCGGTGAAGGCACTGGGAATGCGATAGAACGCGCACTCAGACATGTTTTACTTCAAAGCAGGAGCTTTAGAGAATGGCGAGAACATCACCAAACGCGCAGTTCTATCCGCTATAGCCAAACAGAGAGCACGTTGGCTCTAATAACTTTTTACTAAACGAAAGTATTGTTTACACGCTGAAGGTTAGCGTTCAAAAGCAATTGTTCTTTATTGACGAAATTCACTTCAATTTATACAAAAGTTCTTAACCTACACATACATACTTAACCTAATGTTTACATACTAGAAGTGCATGACTTAATAATGAGAAATGGTTTGTCAGCAAATTATTATATTGACCTACATATTGTCAATATGATCCGCGCTTGAGCAGTTTGGTATGACGCATCAATATATTGGGTGATTTGGCAAATACGAATGAACTCATGGCGGTTATAAGGGTCAATTAAATATGAAGGTTTGTTTGTAAGTATACTTGTAACGTTAAGCGTGTTTGAAGTGACTTGAGTTCCACGCAATACTACAGAGCAAAGTAAAGACCAAAAAATGGACATATCCAAGTGGGAGGATATGGTCAAATTCCCCTCTAATCCTTTTCAGATACTTGAAACAGTGTCTGGTTTTACAGGGCATGCCACTACGAAAGTGCAAAAAGATTTGGTGTCTTTCAAACAAATGTATCCAGACCGACGTCAAAGTCAGTTTGTAAGATGTGCAAGTCCGCAGAGCATAGATTACGAAGCTGTTGACGGTTTTGCGAGTAAAACCCTCTAGAAAGAATTAAATTCATAAAATCCATAAATTGTTGCCTGAATTGTTTATTCCCAGGACACACAGTGACCAGATGCACCAGTTCCTACAACTGCACTACGTACCACTCTCGTCACGCTCCTGCATGCGGACACATTACAGAAAAGCACCACGTTCACCAGTGAATCCCTGCTTCGGCCTGACTAAACCCCTAGTCCTAGCTAAACTCACTGGGAATCTTCCATCCAGCCGTATCAACGTCATGACTATGCAGGCATTCCCAGACTTGGTTTTGGCAGACAGGAGGTTCTAAGTCAACGAAGACGTAGACCTCATACTTGGAGGAGATATATATCCCCAAATAATATTGATTGAGCGGTCTGAAAAAGAATATACTAAGTACACTTTTGGCCCAAGAGACAGTGATCGTTTGGGTACTAACAGGTCGCATCGAAACACCGAGTCCAACGAAGAGCATCATGTCATTTTACAAGGAGGTTGCGTTAGACAACCAACAAAAAGCTTTCTGGGAGGTAGAAAATGTTCCCAAAAATAAAATGTTTATTGAAGAAGAAAGGTTAATGAGCAATTATTTAAAGAAACAACAAAACGTGATGAAAATTGGAGGTATACAGGTCAGGCAGGATTACCCTGATAATATTCAGTTAGGACCGCCCCTGAAGCGCGCATGCTCTCAACTCTTCAGGAATGAGGGGCGGCTAATAAAAAACCTAGATTTAGGTAAAGAGAATGTTCGAGTGTTGTCAGGATATTAAACGCTCGGACATATGAGAAAAATTCAAAAGAATATTCCATCCGACGATTCGGATTATTATTTCCTGCCCCACCATGCCGTTGTCAAAACAGAAAGTACCACTACCAAAGTACGCGTAGTATTCAATGACTGAAGCCCTACGGCGAATGAATTGGTTTAAATTACATACTCCTCCCAGGCCCAGTTCTACAAGCGGACTTTCCCATCCTTATCTTACGATGTAGACTATACCGTTTAGTCTCCAATAGCGACATCGAAAAGATGTATCGACAAATTTGGGTGAGCGAAAATCACACCAAATTTCAACGCATTGTGTATCGCACTTCCACGAACGACCCTATTAGCCTTTACGAATAAAAACGGTTACCTTCGGAATGAATTCCCTCCATGTCTCGCGATAAGAACGTTCCTACAACTCGGCAATCGCCAAGCTCTTCGACCCCTTAGCATGGCTGGCACCAATGGTCATTGTGGCAAAAATACTCATGCAGAGTATATGGTTAGAAGGCGCCGTTTGGGATGAACCAGTATCGACCAGTACGTTGGAACGACGGAAAAACTTCTCCGACCAATACTATGAGATTGATTAAATAAGGATACCTAGATGGGTCAACTATTCACCAGGAACTGACATCGAGATCCATAGATTTTGTGACGCATCAGAAAAGGCTTATGCGGCAGCCGTTTACACGTGCGTGAGAACGGATGATGACATCTGCATAAACTTGCTTCTGGCCAAAAGGCGAGTAGCCCCAGTGAAAACTCTCTCTCTTCCACGTTTGGAACTTTGCGAGCACGGCTAGCGGAAATCACAGAATCAATCTTCAGGAACCTCAAATTGGTACCAGTGAAAGTTCACGATTGGACGGATTCTTGGTCAACCTTCGTCGCATACCGAATCACCAAGATCATCGACATGGTCGGAAATAAGGACTGGTTCCACGTAAATTCAGAATCAACCCAGCATATTTAGGCAGTAGAAGACTACCTGCGTCTGAGTTGGTCAACAATTCGTTGTGATGGCAGGGACCTTCTTGGCTACAAGAAGACACTTCCCAATGTCCAGCACAAGAAAATGACTACATCACCTCCATAGAGGAAAATAAGTCGAAAATCTGCGCAGCAACAACCTTGAACGATGTTGACGTTCTTCAGCGTTTTTCTGATTTACCCAGGGCTTTACGAGTGTTGTCTTATGTGATGAGATTCTACCGAAGAACTCACCCAAAACCAAAAAATTATTTCCGATCCAGTCGCGCTTAATCTCCCCAGATGAAGTTAATACCACGATATTAATGTTAATTAAAATCTATCATACACAACATTATCGTTCAGAATATAGGGATTTGAAAGGAGGAAAACCAATTGAAGGGAAAAGTGCAATACTCTCACTTAACTCCTTCTTTGACAAAGATGGCGGTCTTAGCCTATAAGGAACGCCACCCAAACCTTCACCTATACAACTGGAGGTTATCTCGTCTGACGGTTGTAATGTTTCATCAACAAAGTCTGCATGGAAAATCAACTCATGCTACGTCTGATACGCACCCACTACCAGATACCTAACGCCAAAGCCATGATTAGGGCAACAATTCATAATTGCAAAGTTTCCACTATACACCGAAAGCGTGCTCAGACCCAACTTATGGGTATTCTCCCTCGCGAACGCACGACCTTCAGCCGTGCATTCACGAATACTGGAGTCGACTTCGCCGGACATCAAAAGTTACCGCGGCAGGGGGTGTCGACTATCCAAAGGCTATGTTTGCTTTTCGTGTGTTTTTTCACACGAGAAATTCATCTGGAGGCCACTACTGACCTCAGTACACCATCATTTCTAGCGGCATTTGCCCGTTTTGTATGTAGGTGCGGATGGCCAAAAAATATGTACTCCGACAACGGTACGATCTTTGCCGGAGCGCCACGATCTTTACTATTAGAAATCAAGACTTTCATCTCGCAAGCGCGAGAGAAGTCTGTCTCGAAATACAGCCACCAGTCACTCACGTGGCATTTCATCCCTGCGGGCGCGCCTCACATGGGAGGGCTGTTGGAGGCTGGAGTGGAAAGCTTCAAAAGCCACTTCAAAAAGATAGCCTCACCGCACAAATTCACCTTCGAAGAATTCCATACACTTGTGTGCCGGATCGAGGAGTGCCTAAATTCACGGCCACTCAGCTCGGCATCCAATGGTCCAACGGACATCGAGCCGCTTACCCCAGGCCATTTCCTCACGGGCAGCCACCTACTGGCTCCGCCAGAACCAGATGCTAGTGAGAGCTCTGCCTCGATTATCAGTCGATGGCAGAAAATCAAAGCCCTCCATCACACTTTCTGCAAACGATGGAAGGTGGAACATCTATCCGAACTTCAAAAACGAGTGAAGAGGAAGCATCCAAAACAAAATATACAAGTGGGAGATCTTGCTGTCCTCAGAGAGGACAACTTATCTCCCAACAAATGGAGGTTAGGTAGAGTCGTCAACGTACACCCCGGCGAAGACAACCGAGTACGCGTAGTCGACCTCATAACCGAGAAGGGTCAAGTCAGACGACCTTTGGTCCAACTGATTCTTCTTCCAACGGATATGGATTGTGAGAAGACCAGGAGCTCCTCCTAACAATCCCTCCGTACTTCTACCTCACTCCTTCCCAAATTCCACCTTCCTATCGAGAACCCCCCTCTTCACAAACTTCACAATCAGGTACTCCCACCAAATTCATCGCGTCACCTTGAGGGCATAGCACTACGGCAGTCCGTCCGGGACTCGCCGTGGGAGGCTCCCACTGAGATTCCAAACTACATGCACTCAGTGCCAACCCCGGAATCAGTGGGCTCGCCACGTGAGCGGACAATTTCCCAGCTTAGCTATGAAGCCCTGCCCCCACGTGTGAGGCTCCCAGTGAGGATTCCAACTACCCTGGACAGTCGGTGCCAACCCCGGAATCCTCGGGCTCATCACGTGAACGGACACATAGCAATATATACTCCTACATTTGGATTCATCGTGTGAGGCTCCAACTGGAGGTTCCAATCCCCCTAAGCACAATGCCACAGGGGTATCCAAGGGGCTTGCCACGTGAGTACACACTTTCCTCAAAAAATTATGCTCTCGCGGCAACGTAGACGGAAGTAGTACCTAACAGAAATACGGAATAGTACCGTCGAGGGAAAGGGATGTCCAAAAACCCAGCTCCCGTTCACCAGAAACGAGGCCAACCAACAATCCTACCGCAGACCCGCTATGTTCCACCGAACATAAAGGAACTCGGCCCATAATATTGTAACGAATTTACTGCATATCCTCTTATTTGGAATCCTCTGCTAAGTTCGAATCACTAAACTGTTGAATAAATAATTCCAATTTGTAATAATGCAAGATGGCCTTTATTAAAGTACTTCACAATAACACTCAAACTGTGCAACGAATAGCTTGCTTAATAACCACACTGATTGATAGCTCCATGAAACTCTACTATTCAAAATAATACTGCTATTGCCCGCTAGATATCGTCTTAATCGAAACTGCTTGACAACTCCAATCAAACTGAATTGCAGCGCCTCTACATCTGTCGCCTTTTATACTCTTTGGTTTCCTCGTTCGCATTTTTCTAGAATCTACTAGCATTGTCCATGAGCTCTCAAACTTCGCAGCTATAACTAAAATTGCACAATTTTATACATCTTTTAGGCGCTTCCAGAATCTACTAGTCCAGTAGCTTTCAAACTTCTCAGATATATGCATGTGTTAGTGCATTGACTCTCCGCTGCTCGTATACGTACATGGTACATATATGTAGACACAGTTATTGTTTCGTTTATGTAGATACATAATGATTTAATTATTGATGTGCATTCGCGTCACTGCTTAGCATCGCTCAGTGCTGCTAACATTCGTTACACTGCCCTCCACCAAGTTTGATCGTCCCGATCAGACAAATCTCTCGATATAAACGCTGCTAGCCTCTCCAAATGAACCACTTTCAGTTTGATTCGTGGTTTGCCAATGGTTTGTATGCGGTACACTACATCGTTGATCCGCTTTACAACTTTGTATGGGCCTTCCCAGTTACACTGCAATTTCGGGGACAAACCTTTTTTTCGTTGTGGGTTGTATAGCAGCACCAAATCTCCTTCCTGAAACCCTTCCGAATTAATTGCTTTATCGTACCTCGCTTTCATCTTGTCACTCACAATCTTTGCTCGTTGCCTTACCAGATCGTGTATCTCTCTCAGCTCTTCTTCCAAGACAGCAGTGGATTTCTTGACATTCCTCTCCGCATCGGCATCTATCCCATACTTCAAATCAGCTGGCAGTCGAAGGTCATTGCCAAAAATTACCTTTGCGGGAGTTTGGCCCGTTGTGTCATGTACTGCCGCTCGGTAGGCCATCAAGAATAATGATATGTGTGTATCCCAGTCCTTATGGTACTTGTCTACTACTTTCCTTAAATGCTCCTCCAATGTTCTATTGAAGCGTTCCACCATACCATCGGACTGAGGATGCAATGCAGTTGTCCGTGTTTTTCGAATGCTCAACTTCTTGCACATTTCTTGGAACACAGCTTATTCAAAATTCCTGCCTTGGTCAGAATGTAACTCCATTGGTACACCATACCTTGCAACCCATTCGTTTTTAACCACTTCTGCTACTGTTTCTGCTTCTTGGTTTGGGATTGGGTATACCTCTGGCCATTTACTGAAATAATCCATAACCACCAGTACGTATTTGTTTCCGCGGTTGCTACTTGGAAATGGACCTGCGACATCCATGGCGATTCTTTCAAATGGTGCACCTGAAATATACTGCTTCATCTGGCCATGACTTCGGGTTTTGGGTCCTTTCGCTCTGTTGCATACCTCGCAGTTGGGAATCCACTCGGTGACCGACTGACGGCAACCAAACCAATAGAATCTCTGCTTAATTTTCTCGAGTGTCTTCGTGATTCCAAGATGACCTCCACTTGGACCATTGTGCAGCTCGCTGAGCACGTCAGGAATCCTCTTCCTGGGAACAACTATCAGCTTCTTCTTGCATTGACCATCCTCACTCTCCCATACTCGATGCAAGCAACCGGATATCAATTCTAAACCGTTCCACTGTGCCCAATATACTTCACAATGGGACTCTCTGCTGACATCTCCTCTCTGGTTGGTCTTTCGTTTCGTTCGAGCCCTTGCATAACATGTGACAGATCTGTATCTTCTAGCTGACACTTTCTTAGTTGTTCCTTGTCCCATTCCTCCGTACACGTTATAGTCATTAGCCGGACATATATATTGTCTTCTTTAGCCTCGGCCTTTGAGCAGTGCTTGCATTCCAGACTACATGGTCTTCGTGACAATGCATCAGCATTTTAATGGGTACTATCTTTTCGATGCTCAATGGAAAAGTCATAGCTTTGTAGTCGCTCGATCCACCGTGCCAATTGTCCTTCCGGATTACGGAACTGCAGAAGCCATTTCAACGCTGCGTGATCTGTCCTGACACGGAATCGCTGGCCGTAGAGGTATTTGTGAAAATGTTTAATGCACTCTACCAATGCCAACAGCTCTCTCCGTGTAACGCAATAGTTCCTCTCTGGTTTTCCAATTGAACGGCTGTAATATGCAACTACCTTCTCTTGTCCATCGACCAGTTGTGATAAAACGCCTCCTATAGCATATCCGCTCGCATCTGTATCTAGAATAAACGTTGCTCCTGGAATCGGGTATGCCAACATTGGGGCAGTGCACAACCGCTCTTTCAATGTTTGGAAAGCTACTTCTTGCTCCTTCTTCCATTCAAAAGCTTTATTTTTTCTTGTTAGCACGTGGAGACTATGGGCTACGCTGGCAAAATTTGGTACAAATCGGCGGTAATATGTGCACAGCCCAAGGAAACTTCTCAATTCATGCAGATTCTGTGGTCTTGGCCAATCCTTTACTGCCTCTATCTTTTCACTCGCTGTACAGACACCTTCTGTAGTTACCTTGTGGCCCAAATAATTTACTTCCTTTTTAAACAGCGTACACTTTTTGGGATTTAACTTCAGAACAGCGCCAGCTATTCTCTGGAAAACTTCCTCCAAGTTCTTAAGATGTTCATCAAAACTCTTGCCCAATACGATGATGTTGTCCAGGTACACCAAGCATTTTTTCCAATGTAGTCCTTTCAGTACCTGGGCCATGAGTCTCTCAAAAGTAGCTGGTGCATTACAAAGTCCAAAAGGCATCACTGTAAATTGCCAAAGACCATCACCGACACTGAAGGCTGTTTTCTCTTTATCTTCCTCCTTCACCTCAACTTGCCAGTAGCCGCTTTTCAAGTCCAGTGTGGAAAACCATTTCGTACCAGATAGCGAGTCCAGAGTGTCGTCAATTCTTGGCAACGGGTAGCTATCCTTTTTCGTAACGTCATTCAACTTCCGGTAGTCCACGCAAAACCTCATTTTTCTATCCTTCTTCTTTACAAGTACTACCGGTGAGCTCCATGGACTAGCTGATGGTTCGATGACGCCGCTGTCACTCACTTCTTGTATGATTTGACTCACAACTTCCCGCTTCGCCAGTGGAACACTACGTGGAGCTTGACGGATCGGCCTCGCATCTCCAGTGTCAATTTGATTTTTCACAACATTGGTGCGGCCTGGTTTGGAACCATCCTGGTCAAAGATGTTCGCGTACTTTATGAGCAGTTGTTTTGCCTTACTCTGATAGGCTTCCTCTAGCCCATGCGTCCATGCCGTGATATCATTTGAAAGATCAGTATTACTAGATGAAACGTGTTCCTGGAGCTGTTCACAGTTAATAACTATTTCGGCCTCTTGGCATCTTCCCAAAATAGCTCCTTTGGTGAAATTGAGTGGTGACTTGAACTCATTGAGTACTCTTACCGGAATATGTCCATCTTGTTTTGTCATAGCCAGGGTTTTTCCTACAAGTATGTTCAGTGCTGATTTATTTGCTGCTTCGACAACCCACAATTTGTTTGTCCCACAATCTCCATCAACCTTTGCCCAGATGACTGCTTCTGATTTTGGTGGTATTTGCTGACTCTCTTCCACCAGCGCTCGTTTACTGCTGTAGCCTCTCTCATATCCGAAATTAAGTGGCACATCCATGTTCTTATATCGCATCGTCTTGCTTTGCATATCGATTTTGATGCCTTGGTTGATTAAGAAGTCCACTCCAATTATGATTTCATCAACAATACCTGCCACTATAAAATTGTATAATACCGTGACGTTCCCAATTGCTACTTCACATTCTACTTCTCCAATTACCTGGGTGTCTTCTCCAGTGGCTTTACGCAATATTGCTCCATGCAATGGTCTTATCTTCTAGTTGACTAAATCCGCTCGAATGATGGAATGAGATGCACCCGTATCTACAGTCAGTAAACGTTCCTTTCCATCCATATGTCCTCCGACAGTAAGATTGCTCGACCTTCTTCCAATTTGTGAGATAGAGATGATGGGGCATTCAATTGAGGGAGTCAGCTGTCACCCCTTGCTGCTGACTCGCTTTAGTTTAACGATTGATTTGTCTTGGAGATTTCCTCATCTCCTTCTGCTCTGCGTTTACGAACACCCACATTGTTGGAACTGTTAGGGTTGGTGTTGCAATAACGCGCAATATGCCCTGGCTTTCCACACTTAAAGCATTTGACTGCATCATTATTCTTCTGCTGCGTACCCTTCAATGCTTCCAAAATTGCGTCTACCCAGTCTGGCTTTTCCACTTCCACGCGATGAGCTTTGTACGCTGGCTTACTCAAAAGTGAGGCTGTTTCCTGAGTCAGTGCATGCGATACCGTTTCAGCAAACGTTAGTTTTGGATTCGCATATTTAGCCCGCTTCGTTTCCACATCTCGTATGCCATTTATGAAGCTCTGGATTTTTACCCTTTCAGTGTATTCCACGGGTGCGTCCGCATTTGCAAGATGAGCCGATCTTTCAATATCTGAAGCAAACTCCTGCAATGTCTCATTTGCTTTTTGGTAGCGGTTTTGCAACTCAATTTGGAATATCTGTTTCCTATGCTCGCTTCCGTAACGTCTCTCTAAAGCGCTCATGAATGTTTCGTAGTGGTTCCGCTCGTACTCTGGGATGGTCTGTAAGATTTCCGCGGCAGGCCCTTTCAGTGCCACGAACAGAGCTGCAATTTTATCTTCAGCATTCCATTGGTTCACTGCTGCGGTCTTCTCAAACTGTAGCTTAAAGACCTGAAAAGGAACAGAACCGTCAAAGGATGGTGTCTTTACCTTTGGATTGCTCGCTGAAACTGTTGGGTGATTTAATTGCAACTCCTGTATACGACCTCTCAAAGGTTCTATCTCAGCATCAATTTTGTCCTCGAGCTGCACAATTTTTGTATCCTGTGCTTCCAGCTTTGATGTTACCCTTGCTTCCTGTGCTTCCAACTGCGAAGATATTTGCGCCACCAGCAATGATAAGCGCTCCTCTTGTGCTTCCATCTTAGAAGTTATACGTGTCTCTTGCGACTCCAGTTGGGATGCCACATATGTCTTCTGTTCTTCGAGCTGTATAGAAATTTGTGTTTCCTGTGCTTCAATCTTCGATGTTATTCGTGTCTCTTGGGATTCCATCTGCGATGTAATCTGTGTCGACATTTCTGACATACGCGTTTCTTGTGCTTCTATCTTGGATGTTACTGTCGATGTTTGAGCAGTTATTGCAGCTAATATCATGCTCAAGTCTGTGCTGTAACTGTCTGCGTAACTGTCTCTTCCATTTTTGTTGTTTCCTCGCCATCAAGATGAAAGTCATACTCTTCCACGTCAATTCCTTCTAATTCCATTGCCTCTCGTAGCCGTGCCTGAAGTTCGAGTTTAACGCCGCTTGTATTCAATCCACGGGCTTCCAACTCCTTCTTTAGTTGCTGGATCTTCAATTCACTGAACTTTTCCATGTCCTTGTTGTCCTCTGGAATTTATTCAACAATTCCTCTTGTGACACCAATTGTAACAAATTTACTGCAAATCCTCTTATTTGCAATCCTCTGCTAAGTTGGAATCACTAAACTGTTGAATAAATAACTCCAATTTGTAATAATGCAAGATGGCCTTTATTAAAGTACTTCACAATAACACTCAAACTGTGCAACGAATAGCTTGCTTAATAACCACACTGATTGATAGCTCCATGAAACTCTACTATTCAAAATAATACTGCTATTGCTCACTAGATATCGTCTTGATCGAAACTGCTTGACAACTCCAATCAAACTGAATTGCAGCGCCTCTACATCTGTCGCCTTTTATACTCTTTGGTTTCCTCGTTGGCATTTTTCTAGAATCTACTAGCATTGTCCATGAGCTCTCAAACTTCGCAGCTATAACTAAAATTTCACAATTTTATACATCTTTTAGGCGCTTCCAGAATCTACTAGTCCAGTAGCTCTCAAACTTCTCAGATATATGCATGTGTTAGTGCATTGACTCTCCGCTGGTCGTATACGTACATGGTACATATATGTAGACGCAGTTATTGTTTCGTTTATGTAGATACATAATGATTGAATTATTGATGTGCATTCACGTCACTGCTTAGCATCGGCTTAGAGACGATAGCATCGCTCAGTGCTGCTAACATTCGTTACAATATATTTAAATTGCCAACAAATCAACCCAAATTCACTCGCTCACTCCGAGCGACGATCACAGAACACCTGCGCACTCGGTCAAAGGCGCGAGGCCAACAAAATTTATAAAAAATTCATCCCGTCACCCAAAATCTTTAAAAAACTATAAAAAAAATGGAGCTTTACGGAAATGGACATTAAGCTTACAAGACGCTGACTTCTCGATTATTTTTCCTTTTTTCTTCAGACGTTTTGTTAACGCTTATTTTTGTAAACGTGCTTAACGTTAGTTTTTTTAAGAAGCACCTAGCCAGCATTTTTTGAAAATTAGGATCAAAGAAAATATCCAAATGTCATACCTCAAGATGATTAAAATGTTCACATTTAAAAGTATCTTCAATTCGCAAATTAATGTATCGTCGGGAGAAAAATGGACCGTCAATGTGAGGATTCTTGAATAATTATTGACGATCCATATTTCAAAACGCTTTACTTCGTAATGGATATCATTATAAAATTAAACTTTAATGGGTGGACAGGCATTTTCTGATCATATTCGTGAACATTTTTTTAACGAATATAAAACTCAATATTCAATCAACAAAGATAGTCAGAAAAGATTCAGAAAACTGAATGGAAAATGATTAAAAATTTTCGATCACCTAAAGTGTTTAGGCCCAATGCCTAACTTTCCTTGTTTGACGACGCCCCTCCCTAACGTTTTCAATGACATTTCCAGCCACCCACAAATTCACGCACGCATGTGTGTGCATTAGACTGGGTCGATTTATTAACCTAAATCGCGCCATCGATTTTTCGATAGGATTTGGGCTCAGGAAAAAAAGTTCCACTACGCATACCCAAAAAAATTAATTTCGAGCTTGCAGAAAAAAATGGCGAAAGGGTAAATTTTTCGACCAAAACCCAAAAACAGTTTTTTTTTTCAAAAAACCCTTGTAAAAACGTTGGCGATAACAGTTTAAAAAAAAATATTTTTTGGGTTTTGGGGAGTGTTTTGGTCGAAAAATTGTATTTTTTTTCTGCAGGCTCGAAAATTATGTTTTTGGGTATGCGTAGTGGAACTTTTTTTCCTGAGCCCAAATCCTATCGAAAAATCGATGGTTAACTTTCGTCCACACAAATCGGCCCAGTTTAGTGTGCATGCAGGCACATGCACGTGTTTCATGCACCTGCATGTGTATGTGTGCTGTCCTCCACAGGACAATCGGCCTCTTTTAAGATCAAACGTCAAGGATCACCACCCAGGATTACCGCCGTCATTTTTTGTACATTCAGTGAACTACCAACCAGAGGTCGACCCTTGTGCGCCTACCCACTGCCGCTTTACGACGCACTCAGGCCGAACATTGGTCCTTACTCCCCGAAAAAGGAACTGAAAGCAGCTTTTAAAATACAGTCCACTACACTACACAGATAATCAACCTGTAAGCACAATTTGCCGAAAAAATGTTTGTCTGGAGGACTATTTGCTCCAACAGCCAAAAATAGCACCGAGTTGGAGCCTTATATTATATACAAGTGACCAAAGCCACAGCACATTTGCCTACTACAAAAATTTTGCCAAGGGATTGCCACACAAATTTATTTGCCACATCACATCTCAGCAGAACCACAAAAAAAGTTTGGGAGCTTTATATTATACACGATATCAGCAGCCACCGGAGTCATAGCCATCACAACAATAAATCCCTCCAGCACAAAAAAGAAGAAGTAAGTGATATTTTTGGCCACTTTTTTTTGAGTGTTTGTTAGAAAAAATAACGAATTTACCCGTATTGTGCGCGAAAAATTGAGATTAAAAAAACGTGTACACAGTAAAGTTTTATTTCAGTGAGCGCCAATTGTTTCTTTCCTTGTTTCGAAATTTAAATCACTTGTTTTCTATTTTATTTCGGTCCTTGTGATTATCTGGTCTATCCCCACCAGCGGTAAGGTTTTCCAGACACAACACAAGGCAGAGGGTAACATAACCTCACTATCAAGCAACCTCATTATATTTAATCACTTTTTTGTTCTTGTTTTGCAAATCACAGACACAAAATCAAGTCCAATTTAATTAATCAGGCGCTCACTTCACTTAAAACACTTTTTACACTTCTTTCCGCTTATTTTCAATTTCGAGAACAATTTCGCACGCACTTTTCCTTTTTTACAATTAACCCATTAAACTGTGGAGGGGGCGAATGGTCCGCCTTTTTTGGTTATTGCCGCTGAGACAAAAAGTCTAAACTATACCTTTGTTTGTTGTCGCTGCTCTGACAAAAAGTCTAAAAAATAAAATAAAAATAATAAGACTTCGAAATTTAATTGTTTTTATTTACGGCTAGGCAGGTATTTTAGCTCAGAAGAGTTCTATTTTTCTAATGGGCAATTATTTCGTTAATAAATTCAAACAAGACTATGGAGACCTACATCCGGTTAGTAGAATTAATCGCAGAGTTTGAGACAGATTACAGCCTTATTCCGGAGAGCGACCATAGCAAACACACCCTTGCGATACAGCAGGAAGGGTTGCGGTCCTTGTGGAAGAAGGTAAAGTCTGCGTTTGATTCGCTACTGGGATCTGATGAGGTGTCAGGGGATGACGCTATGGCGATAAGAAAGAAACAAAAAGCAGCATACGTAATCTATATGCGATGCTTAGCGTCTATATCTGCTGAGGCAGAAAAATACAAGAAAGAGGAAAAGAACGTCAACCCTGAGCGAGAATCTCATGGGTATAAGATTTGCCTCCCTGCTTGCGACACGGAAGTTTTTAAAGGGGATTATTTGTCTTGGCCAACATTTCGTGACCTGTTCACGGCCATTTATATCAATAATTCAAGCCTGAAAGGAGTGGAAAAGTTATTCCATCTCAACAACAAAACGCAAGGCAAAACAAAAGACATCGTTAAAAAATGCCCACTCACAAATGAAGGTTTCGAGATGGCCTGGAAAAACTTGTGTAAAAGATACAAGAACAAACGTATCTTAGTAAGCACACAGCTACAAATTTTATTCAATTTAAGAAAGGTAGAAGGTGAGTGCGGCAGTTCAATAAAAAAGCTACAAAATGATATAAACAATTGTATTTCGTCCCTGAAATGCCATAAAATTGACACTCCCAATTGGGATGCAATCCTGACTTATCTCTGCTCAACCAAGTTCCCATAGAGCACGATGGCACTATGGGAGCAAAATATGGATCATAAAACGGACATATCCAAGTTGGAGGATATGAATAAATTCCTATATAATCGTTTTTAGACACTTGAAACTGTGTCGGGTTTTACAGGGAATGCCACTTCTAAAGTGAAAAAACCAAACGCGTCGCGAAAATCAACAGAAACCCTTACGAAAAGACTTGGTGCTTTTTAAACAAAAGTATCTAAGCAAACAATAAAATCAATTTGTAAAATGTGCAAATCCCCTGAGCATAGACTTCGAAACTGTTCACGCTTTTGCGAGTTAACCCCGGTAGAAAGGATACAATTCGTAAAATCCACAAGTGGCTGCCTGAATTGTTTATCCACAGGACATACAGGGACGAGGTGCACAAGTTCCTACAACTTCTCCAAATGCCGATCTCGTCACCACATGCTCCTGCATGCGGATACATCTCGGAAAATTGCGGTGCGCAATCCTTTCAAAGATGCGGATAATATCCCAACAACTTCGGCACATGCGCGACAAACGGCGAACCTGTCATGCCAATTCCAGCACAGGTGTGCTATTAGGAACTGCTCGCGTACACATTCACCATAATGGTACCGACTTCTCCGCGCGGGCATTAATTGATTCAGGGCCTGAATGTTCCTTTATAACTGAAAGACTAAAGCGCAGAATCAATTTGCCAGCGAGGAAAATGCATGCCCAAGTTTCAGGCATCACAAATGCGGTGTCAGCTCAGGTGAAAGAAGCATCTCACATTGAATTACGTTCTCCAGTGGATCCCTACTTCAGCCTGACTACACCCGTTCTAGTCCTAGCTAAACTCACTGGGAATCGTTCATCTTTCAACGCCATGACTTTGCAGGCATTTCCAGACTTGGTTTTGGCAGACAAGAGATTCTACGTCACCGAAGATTCCGACCTCATACTAGGCGGAGACATATATCCCCAAA
Source organism: Eurosta solidaginis (assembly GCF_040869045.1). Classification (NCBI taxonomy): domain Eukaryota; kingdom Metazoa; phylum Arthropoda; class Insecta; order Diptera; family Tephritidae; genus Eurosta; species Eurosta solidaginis. The sequence goes on from NC_090324.1 coordinate 203,338,211, forward strand.
TCATACTGAGCGGTCTGAAAAAGGATGTACTAAATACACTTTTGGCCCAACACTGTCTGTTCGGTTGGATACTAACCAGTAGAGTCGAAGCACGGAGTCCAACGAAGAGCATCATGTCACTCTACAACGAGGTTGCGTTAGACAATCAATTAAAGGCTTTCTGGGAGGTAGAAAATGTGCCCACAAATAAAATGTTTAATGAAGAAGAAAGGTATTGTGAACAATTATTAAAAGACACAACGAAACGTGATGAAAATGGAAATATACAGTTTCACTGCCATTCAGGCAGGATTGCCCTGAGAATATTAATTTAGGACCGTCCCTGAGGCGCGCCTGTTCACAATACTTCAGGAATGAGGGGCGATTACTTAAAAACCCAGATTTAGCCAAGGGGTATGTTCGAGTGCTGTAGGAATATGAAACGCTCGGACATATGAGAAAAATCAAAAACAATATTCCATCTGACGATTCGGATAATTATTTCCTGCCCCACCACGCCGTTGTTAAGGCGGAAAGTACCACTACCAAATTTCGTGTCGTCTTTAACGCGTCGAGTCCGACGGCAAAAGGAATTAGTCTAAACGACATACTCCACCCAGGTCCAGTACTCAAGGCCGACCTGCCCATTTTACTTCTACGTTAGAGACTGTACCGCTCCGTCGTTAATAGTGACATAGAAAAGATGTATAGGCAAATCATCGATAATCACGCCAAATTTCAAATAATTAGTGTAAACTGCGCCCCCTACCTCGCGATACGGTCACTTCTGCAATTGGCTGATGATGTAGAAATACCCACCCAATAGCATCGGATAAACTACGAGAATGTATGCATGGCGACGACGTTTTTTCTGGAGGACATACAATAGCGTCAACCATCAAAGCAAGAAACAAGATTTGCCAAGCATTACACTCAGCTGGCTTTCCATTGCGCAAGTGGACATCAAATTGTGAGGAAATGCTTCAGGACATCCCTGAGACGGATCTGCTCAGCGAGAACTTCCTAGCGTTCGAAGAGGCTAGTTCGGTGAAGGCACTGGGAATGCGATAGAACGCGCACTCAGACATGTTTTACTTCAAAGCAGGAGCTTTAGAGAATGGCGAGAACATCACCAAACGCGCAGTTCTATCCGCTATAGCCAAACTTTTCGACCCTTTAGGCTGGCTTGCACCAACGGTCATTGTGGCAAAAATACTTATGCAGAGTATTTGGTTAGAGGGCTCGCAGAGTATTCTTGATCATTGGAAAATCTTCACCGAACGAAGTACCACGAGATAGATAATATTAAGATACCGCGATGGGTCAATTTCACGACAGAGGACGACATAGAAATACATGGGTTTTGCGATGCATCGGAAAAGGCATATGCAGCAGCAATCTACATACGCGTCAAAAGGGACGAAAAAAGTTTCACAAATCTCTTGCTAGCCAAAACCCGAATAGCTCCAGTGAAGACTATATCACTTCCACGTCTAGAACTTTGTGGAGCAGTTCTGCTCGCAGATATAACTGAATCCATTTTTAGGAACATCTGAATGGGAACCGTCAAACTACGTCTATGGACGGAATTAACCCAGCGGACTTAGGCAGAAGAGGATTGCCTGCGTCTGATTTGGTTAACAATTCGTTGTGGTGGCAGGGACCTCCTTGGTTACAAGAAGACAATTATCAATGGCCTACACAAGAAAATACTTACAACACCTCCGAAGAGGAAAAGAGGGCGGATACCTGCGCGACGACAACCGTACATACTACCAATATTCTTCAACGCTTTTCCGACCTACCTAGTGCCCTCAGGGTGTTTTCATTTGTTGTGAGGTTCTACCGAAGAACGCACCCCAATACTAAAAATTCATTTCAGGTCAAGTCACCCTCAATCTCCCCTGATGAGACCAAAGCAGTAACTCAACTTGTCATTAAAATCTATCAGAAACAACATTATAGTTCAGAATATAAAGAGTTAAAACAGGAAAACCAATTGAAAGGAAAAGTGCAATACTTTCACTTAATCCCTTCCTAGACCAAGATGGCATCATTCGGGTAGGAGGGCATCTCGAGGCTTCACTGGACTTAGCCTACCACGAACGTCGCCCAACCATTCTCCCATACAACTGCAGGTTATCCCATCTGACAGTTCTAATATTTCATCAACAAAGTCTGCATGGGGAAAACCAACTCATGTTACGTCTGATACGCACCCAATACTGGATACCTAATGTAACCACCATGTTTAGGTCAATCATTCACAATTGCAAGGCTTACACCATACAACGAAAGCGGGCTCAGACGCAGCTTATGGGTATTCTCCGTCGCGTACGCACGACATTCAGCCGGGCATTCACGAATTCTGGAGTCGACTTCGCCGGACCCTTCGACATCAAAAGTTACCGCGGCAGGAAGTGTCGACTATCGAAAGGCTATATTTGCTTTTTCGTGTGTTTATCCACACGAACAATTTATCTGGAGGCCACTATTGAGCTCAGTACACCAACATTTCTTGCGGCATTTTCCCGTTTTATATCTAGGCGCGGATGCCCAAAACATATGTACTCCGACAACGGTACGAACTTTATCGGAGCATCACGACACCTACGATCAGAATTCAAGACTTTCTTCTCACAAGCGCGAGAGATCGCTGTCTCAAACTACAGCCAAAAGTCACTCACGTGGCACTTCATCCCTGCCGGCGCGCCCCACATGGGAGGGCTGTGGGCTACAAAAAAAACCCGAGGCCCACGGTAAGTTATCTCACACAAAGTGTAGTAAGGAGCCAGCGTCTTTGTGTCTCTCTATCCCTGAGTTTTTTTCTCTCGGGACGAGTATACCGGAGGGCAATCCTAAAGCTTACTACGCGATGGCAATGGGGAAAGGGAGCACGGTTATGAAGACGCGTTCAACCACGCGACGTGTTGCCCCATTATCCCTAAGCTTGTGTCTCTCCCGAGGCCCTAATTATAATCTACCCCCCGGTCTCGTGATGAGTCTACCGCAGGGCAATCCTAAAACTTCTTTTTTTTTTACCCCCGATCTCGAAACGAGTCTATCGGAGGGCATTCCTACCTCTTATTTTTTCTTACCGAAAGCTTGCGAAAATAAAAGGCAGCAGTCTTTTAAATAACACTAACCGGGGGCCCCTTGCAGAGACCATCCCACAATTCACTCGCTCACCCAGAGCGAAGACACCAGAAAATCCTACCGCAGAACCGCGAACAGATCTGCCACAGAAACTAAAAGGACTCGGCTCATTCTATTTTTATTTATTTTTTTTTTCCAAATCAAACCCAAATTCACTCGTTCACCCCGAACGAGGCCACCAGAACCATAACGCAGATACACTATCTGTCACAGAATACTTTTCCAACGAAATTTATTCATATCATTATATCATATCACCACCAGAATATCCAGCGACTCAAAAATATTCAAATATCAGGCCCCAAGATGATTAAAAACGTTCAGACTTAAAAGTACTTTCGATTAAAAAATTAATGTATCCTCGGGAGCAAAATGTACCTTAAATGTGACTATTCTTGAATAATCATTTGTGATTCATATTTCGAAACGCTTCATTCATAATTGATATCAATTGTTTTTGTTTTATCGGCCTATTGATAAAGTATTCAAGGTTGGAAACGAGCTCAACGCCAGAACAATAATTTTTTGTAATGATTATTGTTTTTTTTAATTTTTCTATAATTGAAACATTTTATTTTGTTTTTGGAATAGTAAGTAGAAATTTTTTCAGACAACCTGCCATAGCTGCGCAGATAGATCCATTTCGAAGGGTGCTAAGCCTTCATCATCAGTACGTTTTAGGCACGCTGCACTAACCATTTAGCTATACATCGGTGGTTTGTTTGACTGACAAATTGCTACTTCTGTTCCTTCTTACCAACTATATTTATTCAGCGTTGCGCCATCTGTTGCAAGACACTGATAATGTTGGATTTATTTATTGTCAATTACTTTGTTTGACATTTCCCAAGTGCTCATGGTTTATTAACAACTGTTTTTGTTTTATCGGCCTATTGATAAATTATTCAAGGTTCGAAACGAGCTCAAGGCCAGAACAATAATTTTTTGTAATGATTATTTATTCTATAATTGAAAAATTTTATTTTGTTTTTGGAACAGTAATTAGAAAATTTTTAGACAACCTGCCATAGCTGCGCAGATAGATCCATTTCGAAGGTTGCTAAGCCTTCATCATCAGTACGATTTAGGCAAAGAGAGTAGATTAATAAGAGGGAGCATTTTAGAATCGTTCATTCTTCACAAAGTGGGACGGCTGCGCTAGGAATACACCATACCTTTTGCCCCTGCTTCGTTTTCAACATTTGGATTAAAAAAGTCATGAGCCTGGGCATTCGCGCAATTTTAGTGATGTAAATTGCATGGCGCCAGCGCCAATGCGGTGCCATCTCAATGGTAGCTCGTTGATGCAATGACTCCAAGCGAATTTTTGACGCTACTTAGTAGTGAGTGCATAGTACATTTCACTTGCACTATTGAGTGAAACGATTTTTGTGTGTCAGGCACAAGTTTGGTGTTATTGGCGCTACTGGCAATGATGACGCAGATATGATGACGCTGATATGATGACGGTAGCGCTGGTAGTTCAGCTTTTGAATCAGAGAAAGAATTGATGACCCGTGTAAATTATTTTGGCTTTGGCTATTGTGACTTTGAACTAAATAAATGCTGCGGACATAACAACCAGAGTCATTTTTGAGTTTTATATTTTAGATTTAATGCACAATTAATATGGGTGTGTTTGAGTAGCCAAATAATAACAGTAATATTGCTAAAGTGCTGCTTAGTTGATGGAATGTCGTTAATTTCCTAGTGGTGATCAATAGATTGTCAACATTTCGTTCAACGAACGCGCGCAGTTGCCACATCTGCTAAAATTTTCCAAGATTTTCCATTGTTGATTTAACTTAAGCTGTTATGCCAATATTTTTCAGCCAGCTTATTTCAAATAGGTAATTTTTCCAAAAGCAAAATAAATTACAGCAAAGATTACAGAGTTAAACAGCCTTAAAAAATCAGCTATGTTTAGGCGGACAGCATAGCAAAAAGTATGGTGAATTCCTCGCGCAGCCGTCCTACAAATTCCACAAAGTTTTGCAAGTGTACAATGTACCATCTTATAATTTTTAAAATCTTTGGCATCACTATGTTGTTTGTAAATGAAGGCACAATAACAAAAACATTAAAGCAAACTACACTTGTGTACATGAACACATCAACCATCATTTACGCACATGCATGGAAGGCGACGAGAAGTACATGCACACACATAACCAGCAGCTCGAAGTGTAGAGATATCTCACACACACACATGTAAACATCAGCCGAAGTTGTTACTCACACATACACACGCACATACCTAATTACCAAGCAGGAGATACAAGAGTTCTAGAGGTTGAAAAGTCTAGACCTTTGGGGAAATATTCAGACGAGGCAACAGAGAGTATAAAAGCAGCGCAAGCTCAGTAATAAGTAATCAGTTTGATTTAAACACGCTATTAGTTGCGAAGTGCAGTATATTTGAGAGGTATAATTGTACTACTCCCAAAGTAGTCTAATAAAGCCCATTTTGCAATACAGAATATTGGAGTGATTTATTCAACAGTTTAGCGATTCGAACGTTAGTAGAAGGCTTCAAATTCGTTACAATTGGTGTCAGAAGAGGAATTGTTGAATAAATTCCAGAGTTGCAGAGCACAACAAGGACATGGCAAAGTTCAGTGAATATAAGATCCAGCAACTGAAGAAGGAAGACTTTGCAGGAGTTTGCTTCGGATGTTGAAAGGTTGGCTCATCTTGCAATCGAGGACGCACGCGTGGAATACAAAGAGAGGGTTAAAATTCAGAGGTTTATAAATGGAATACGGGATGTCGAAACGAAAGGAGTTATATATGCGAATCCAAAACCAACATTTTCTGAAACGGTATCGCATGCACTGACTCAGGAAACAGCCTCACTTTTCAGTAAGCCAACGCACAAAGCCCATAGTGTGCAAGTAGAGAGACCAGAGTGGGTAGACACAATTTTGGAAGCATTGGAGGGAACGCAGCAAAGGAATAATGATGCAGTGCAAAGTGTGGAAATCCAGGGCATATAGCAGGTTTTTGTAGCACCAACCCTAATAGTTCCAACAATGTGGGTGGTCGTAGACGCAGAGCTGAAGGAGATGAACAAATCTCTAGGTCCGATCAATTGCTAAACTAAAGCGAGTCATCCGCAAGGGGCAACAGCTGGCTCCCGCAATTGAATGCCCCATAATCTCTATTTCCCAAATGGGAAGAAGGTCGAGCAATCTTACCGTTGTAGGACATGTGGATGGAAAAGAACGATTACTGACTGTAGATAGGGGTGCATCTCACTCAATCATTCGATCGGATTTAGTCAACAAGAAGATAAGACAATTGCATGGAGAAAGATTGCGTACAGCCACTGGAGAGGACACCCAGGTAATGGGAGAAGTAGCATGAGAAGAAGCAATTGGGAGCGTCACGGTACTACACAATTTTTTAGTGGCAGAGTTGTTGATGAAAGCATAATTGGAGTAGACTCCTTAATCGACCAAGGTATCAAGATCGACATGCAAAGCAAGACGTTGCGATACAAGAACATGGATGTGCAACTTAAATAGGCAAATTACGCATATTTGACCAGGATGGTTCGAAACCAGGCCGCACCAACGTTGTGAAACATCAAATTGACACTGGAGATGCGAGGCCGATCCATCAAGCTCCTCGTAGTGTTCCATTGGCCAAGCGGGAAATTGTGAGTCAAATCATACAAGAAATGAACGAGAGCGGCGTCATCGAACCATCAGCTAGTCCATGGAGGACACCGGTGGTACTTGTGACGAAGAAGGATAAAAAATGAGGTTTTGCGTGGACTATCGCAAGCTGAACGACGTCACAAAAAAAGATAGCTACCCATTGCCAAGAATTGACGATACTTTGGACTCACTATCTGGTATGAAATGGTTTTCCACACTGGACTTGAAAAGCGGCTACTGGCAAGTTGAAGTGAAGGAGGAAGATAAAGAGAAAACAGCCTTCAGTGCCGGTGATGGTCTCTGGCAAATTACAGTGATGCATTTTGGACTTTGTAATGCACCAGCTCCTTTTGAGTGACTCATGGATCAGGTATTGAAAGGATTACATTGAAAAATATGCTTGGTGTACCTGGACGACATCATCGTATTGGGAAAGAACTTTGATGAACATCTTAAGAACTTGGAGGAAGTTTTCCAGAGAATAGCTGACGTTGGTCTGAAACTAAGTCCCAAAAAGTGTTCGCTGTTTAAAAAGGAAATACATTATTTGTGTCACATGGCAACGACAGAGGACATCTGCACTGCGAATGAAAATACAGAAGCTGTAAAGGATTGGCCAAGACCACAAAACCTGCATGAATTGAGAAGTTTCCTTGGGCCGTGCACATATTACCGCCGATTTGTACCAAACAGCATAGCCCATAGCCTCCACGAGCTCACAAGAAAAAATAAAGCTTTTGAATGTAAGAAGGAGCAAGAAGTGGCTTTACAAACATTGAAAGAGCGTTAGTGCACTGCCCCAATGTTGGCATATCCGATTCCAGGAGCAACGTTTATTCTAGACACAGATACGATTGGATATGCTATAGGAGGCGTTTTATCACAACGCTCGATGGCCAGGAGAAGGTAGTTGCATATTACAGCCGATCAATTGGAAAACCGGGGAGGAATTATTGCGTTACATGGAGAGAGCTGTTGGCATTGGTAGAGTGCATTAAACATTTTCACAAGTACTTCTATGGGCAGCGATTTCGCGTCAGGACAGATCACGCAACTTTGAAATGGCTCCTGCAGTTCCGTAATACAGAAGGTCAATTGGCACGGTGGACCGAACAACTCCAAATATATGACTTTTCCATTGAGCATCGGAAAGTTAGTACCTATGGGAATGCCGATGCAATGTCACGAAGACCATGTAATTTGGAATGCAAACACTGTTCGAAAGCTGAGGCTAAGGAAGACATCATAGTTGTCCGACTAATGACTATAACGTGTACGAATGAATGGGGCAAGGAACAATTAAGGAAGTGTCAGCTAGAAGATACAGATCTGTCACATGTTATGCAAGGACTCGAATGAAACGAAAGACCAAATAGAGAGGAGATATCAGCAGAGGGTCTTATTGCAAAGTCATATTGGCCACAGTGGAACAGCTTAGAATTGATATCCAGTTGATTGCATCGAATATGGGAGAGGGAAGATGGTCAATGCAAGAAGAAATTGATATTTGTTCCCAGGAAAAGGATTCCTGGCGTACTCAGTGAGCTACATAACGGTCCGAGTGGGGGTCATCTTGGAATTACGAAGACGCTCGAGAAAATTACGCAGAGATTCTATTAAGTTGGTTGCCATCAGTCGGTCACTGAGTGGATTGCCAACTGCGAGGTTTGCAGCAGAGAAAAGAGAAAGGGTTCAAAACCCGAAGTCATGGCCAGAGGAAGCAGTATATTTCAGGTGCACCATTTGAAATAATCGCCATGGATGCCGCAGGTCCATTTCCTACTAGCAACCGCAGGAACTAATACGTACTGATGGTTATGGATTATTTCAGCAAATGGCCAGAGGTATACCCAATTCGAAATCAGGAAGCGGAAACAGTAGCAGAAGCGTTTACAAACAATTGGGTTGCAAGGTATGGTATACCAATGGAGTTACATTCTGACCAACGCAGTTATTTTGCATTAGCTCTGTTCCAAGAAATGTGTAAAATCATGGGAATTCCAAAAACACGGAAAACTGCATTGCATTCTCAGTCCGATGGTATGGTGGAACGATTCAATAGAACTTTGGAGGAGCACTTAAGGAAAGTAGTATACAAGTTCCATAAAGAGTCGATCGGCAGTGCATGAATGAGACAATGGGCCACAAATTTGAAGTTTGAGATAAATGCCGATGCGGAGAGGAATGCCAAGAAATCCACTGGCGTGTTGGAGGAAGCGATGAAGGAAATACACGATCTAGTAAGACAACGAACCAAGATTATGAGCGACACGATGAAAGGCAGATATTATAAAACAATTAGTTCGGAAGGTTTCCCGGAAGGAGATTTGGTGCTGTTATACAACCCACAACGAAAAAAGGTTTGCCCCCGAAATTTCAGTGTAATTGGGAAGGCTCACACAAAGTTGCAAAATGGATTAACGATGTAGTTTGCCACATGCAAACCATTGCCAAAACAAAAAACAAAATGAAAGTGGTTCATTTGGAAATGCTGGCAGCTTGTAGATCGGAAAATTTGACTGAGCGAGACGATCCGACTTAGATGGATGGCAGTGTGTCGAATTTTAGCATTACTACGTTGTTAGTAAATAAAAGCACAACAACAAAAACATTAAAGCAAGCCACACTTGTGTACATGAACACATCAATCATCATTTACACACATACGCACATGGCAGGCGACGAGAAGTATATGCATACACATAACCAGCAGCTCGAAGTGAAGAGATATCTTACACGCACACATGTAATCATCAGCTGAAGTTCTCACTCACACAAACACACGCACATAACTAATTACCAAAGAGGAAATGCAAGAGTTCTAGAAGGTGAAACGTCTAGACCTTTGGGGAAATTAACGAACGAGGCAACAGTGAGTATAAAAGCTGCACAAGCTGAGTAATAATTAATCAGTTTGATTTAAACACGCTATTAGTAGCGAAGTGCAGTATATTTGTGAAGTATAATTGTACTACTCCCAAAGTAGTCTACTACAGACCATTTTGCAATACAGAATATTGGAGTGATTTATTCAACAGTTTAGCGATTCAAACTATAGCAGAAGCTTCGCGGAATTTCTCTAAATTCGGTACAATATTGTAGGACACTGTACTTACATTAGCCAGTTTTTTTTAAACGTATATACGTCTACGTTTCCGCGTAAAAAACCGCTTGTCCTCACTTAGATAATGGGAAATACGACACCCATCTAGGGGCAACTAGCTACAGAACATGTTGTTTCGAAAAGCGGAGACACAAACATCTGTTGTGTGTCTGTGTACAAGCTAGACCCTACGAGAGAAGAGGGGCAATGGGGGAGGGGGGGACTCCCCGGGTCCGGGTTTTCTCAGGAGGCCCGCGATTTAGAGGTACCAAGATATTTTTTTTTTAAATTCAGTACAGTCTTTAGTTGTTCCATGTGCAAATTTTAAGCCGAATTTCAAAAGCAACGAATATTGATAATGATTTTTTGCCTGGGCACTGCTCGAACTGGGCACTGCTCGACTATAAAAACATCAAACAAAAATGTACGTTTACATGAATCCGAAATCGTAAAGTTTTCGTGGTGACACTGATGCAGGTTCATCTTCAAAAAGTCTTCCAACAATACCACCAACTCTGTATCAAAGTCCAGATTATTTAAACGACTTCGATATCGGTACAGTGAATAGTGAGTTTTTGCGATCTGAAGAAGTCAACGAAATAATTCGTCGAGGTCATCAAAAGTGTCCTGTTATTTTTCCACGTGATTGTCATGACGAGGCATTTCCTACCTCGTTGTTAAACCGAATCTTGCCAAATGGAGAGAAAGTGGAACGTGACTGATTAGTGTGGAGTGCCAATAGCAATGCTTTTATTGCCTACCATATCGTCTGTTAAGCACCAATACTTTAAATTGAGCTAACATTTGTTTTCCTGGCGGATATTTGAAATTCCAAGTATGGAAGAAGCTATACAATAAACTGCCATCACACGAAAATATTCAAGATCACATTAAATGTTATATTCAATGGCGATCTTTACAAAATCTAATTCAAAAGGAGGCTACAATTGATACACTTATCAATGAACAGCTAATCACTCAAACTCAAAAGTGGAAAGAAACTTTATATAGAATTTTGGACACTATTTTATTTTTGGTTGAAAGAGGCCTGGATTTCAAAGGCTAAAGTACATATCTTGGTGAACGAAACAATTGACATTTTTTAGGCATCTAAGATCTCTTAAGCCATTATGATCCGATACTTAGAGATCATTTGGAGAAAGTTAGGATTTCACAACAGCAGCACAAACGTTTACAAGTTCACGTGAGGGAAACTATATTAGATCAGGACAAAAAAGCCAAGTATTTTGCTATTATCGCTGATGCTATGCCTGATGATAGTCACGTTGACTACGTTCATTTTGCAAAGCAAAAAATTTTACAATTCAAAAACGGTTTTTGGCTTTCGTGAATTGTAACCAAAAAAACTGGTCAGAAAATCGCTGATCTAATTTGCCATCTCTAGGTAAATATGAAAAACCATTAATAGATTTCCGTGCACATGGGTACGATAACGGCGCCAATATGAAAGGAGCTTACACGGAGCACAACGTCACATTCTCGACAAAGACTCGAATGCTGATTACTCGCCTTGTGCAACCCGCAGTCTCAATTTATGTGGTGTTGATGCTGCAGAATGTTGTACGGCTGCAATTACTTTCTTCGGAATTGTACAAAAATGTTTTACTATTTTCAGCAGCAGTCCACAACAAAAAATGTACCGAACTCTCTTCATAGTCTTTCAGACAAAAGCCAAATTTGATTGCGCAAGCATACGGAGATGTTACCGGCATTCTCAAGTACATCAACAAGTTCGAATGTATCTTGCTGTCCTAAATTTGGTTCAAAATACTGACTACCATTAATGAAAGAAACGTGGTCCTCCAAGCTAGAGACCGACATCTATATGCCTTATTAGCTGATTTGAAGTTGATCAGGAACCAATGGGAAACAATTTTAAACGAATGCAAGACAGTTGCTATTCAATTGAACATCTCGCCAAAGTTTCCGGACATTCGAAAGAGAAAACCGAAAAGACGTTCTGAAGATAATTTAAATGAGATGATTACGGATGATTCAGAGTCTGATTTTAAAAACATTACATACCTGGCGATCGTTGATTCGGAATCTCCATTAAGTCAAGAACAACAGAACAGATTTGTTGATTTTACTAGCACCATTTCTTTCAGTGTACATTCCTTGTGATCGTTGATTCGGTAATCACTGGTATTTCTGAACGATTTGCAGTTATGAGAAATTTGTGCGAGACGTTTTCTTTTTGTGGCAATTTGAAGACATGAATGAAACTACGATTGGGGCGAGCGCAGCAAAATTTGTCGAAAAATACAAGTCGGACATTTCTCAAAGCTTAGAATGCGAAATAATTCACTTGAAACACATTTACGAAGCAAATTTTGATAAAGGTCTGTCACCATTGGAACTGCTAAATTCCATCTATGTTTAAAATCTGTATATAAATATCTTTTGCACTATACCTGTCACTGTAGCTAGTGCAGAACGTTCCTTAAGCGTCCTTTCAAGAATCAAAAACTTTCGTAGATCGTGTTCATCTCAAGAGCGAGTTTCAGGACTTGCCACGCTTTGTGGTGAATCCGTTTTGGCAAGACAGCTAAATTTTGATATTATTATAAAAACTTTGGCAGCTAAAAAAGCAAGAAAAGCCACTCTTTGATATCCGAACCTTCTATATTAAATAATTAAAATTTATAATCATCATTAAATTTATCAGAAATGTATTAAAATGTTACCAAATAACTAGAAAAGATTATTTAAAACAATATGTGGCTGTTAAAAGAGAATTTTATTTCTACGTTACAATAAAATAGAATAAATATTAAATATTCTGTATTAATTTTATTTTCAGCTCTTAGTCCAAAAATCATTTAGATGATGTGGCAAATTTTTTTTTTTTGATATAATCCATCAATAATGATTCATGAATGAGACGTCATTAATTCAAGTTAATCAAATGTATTAGTGGATTTTTTTATAGGGGGCCCGTAAATTGTTTAGTCCCGGGCCCGGATTTTCTCTCTACGACCCTGGTACAACCTGAAGCTGAATCGGTTGCGGTGAATAGTGGACACACACCATTTGTAGAGGTAATACATAGAATTAGTTTAGAGGTGAAACATAGACAAATATTTCAGTTGCATCTGGGTATAATGCGAATTGAAATTTAGGAGTACTAATTTTCTGCGCAGCAATTTCATAAGAGAAGATAAAGTTTAACGCTTGGCGGTCCATATAAAGCTTAAGCGTAAACGTATATAGATGTAGAAAATAAAATAATTAAAAATAATTTTTTTAAGTTAAACGGTTTTATTGAAAACAATACTTACATTAAGTAGTAATAGTTTACTTATGACTATCAATAGAAATTTCACACGCCCAACGCTTTTATTTAATATTCTGATCAACGTCTTAGATTGATGAGGAGTGTGATGACTAGTACCTAGGACCTACCTAATTATTTTCTATCTTTTAGTATTATTACTACTTAATGTAAGTATTGTTTTCAATAAAACCGTTTAACTTAAAAATTTTTTTAAATTATTTTATTTTCTATCTTTTAGTATTATTATTACTTAATGTAAGTATTGCTTTCAATAAAACCGTTTAACTAAATTTTTTTTTTTTATTTATTATATTATACTGAAATTTCACTAGCAAAATTTAAATTTATGTACTGCAAAGTATTCTGACGTCACTTCTACCGGGAAATGAATTTTTTACAGAACTTATGTGTATTTTGATGTCACTTCTACCGGAGTATATATAATATTTGTTCAAAGAGCCAAATCGGACAGACAAGTACAAATTTTTTAATATCTCAATTTTTGCGACACCTAGCGTGAATTTTTTTTACTAAAGCGGTTTCTATTTCTGTATGTCAAATATGAGCCAAATCAGACCACAAATACGATTTTTGTGAATATATCGATCAATGCGCCACCTAGCGGCGATTTTTTTCACAGGTCGCTTTCTCGTCTTGTATGTATTGTGTGTTCCAAATATGAGCGAAATCGGACCACAAATACGGTTTTTATGATTATTTCGATCCTTGCGCCACCTAGCGGCGATTTTTTTCTTATTATTGCATTGTCATCGGGTTCTGAACTATATTCCAAGTTTCAAGCTTGTAGCTTAACGGGAAGTTACTTAAATTTTAATTACAAAATTCGCGCTGGCCGTGCAGCCTGTCAAGTCAACCTAAATAAAGCCGTTTAAAAACACAGCTATTACTACTCAAGTAATATTTAAAACATAATTTATTCCATTCATACAATAGAACATTAACTACTAATTGTAAATATGAATATACACAGGGCCGTATAGAGAAAATCCGGGCCCGGGACTAAACAGTTTACGGGCCCCCTATAAAAAATCCACTAATACATTTGATTAACTTGAATTAATGACGTCTCATTCATGTATCATTATTGCTGGATTTCATCAAAAAAAATTTTGCCACATCAACTAAATGATTTTTGGACTAAGAGCTGACAATAAAATTAACACAGAATATTTACTATTTATACTGTTTTATTGTAACGTAGAAATAAAATTCTCTTTTAACAGCCACATATTGTTCCAAATAATCGTTTCTAGTTATTTGGTAACATTTTTAAACATTTCTGATAAATTTAATGATGATTATAAATTTTAATTACTAAATATAGAAAGTTCGGATATCAAAGAGTGGCTTTACTTTCTTTTTTGGATGCAAAATTTTTATAATATCAAAATTTAACTGTCCTGCCAAAACAGATTCAACACAAAGCGTGGGAAGTCCTGAAACTCGCTCTTGAGATTAACACGATCTATGAAAGTTTTTGATTCTTGCAAGCACGTTCTGCACTAGCTACAGTGACAGGTATAGTGCAAAAGATACGTAAGGCAACACAAATGTTGGGAAAAATTGTATACAGATTTTGAACATAGATGGCATTTAGCAATTCCAATGGTGACAGACCTTTATCAAAATTTGCTTCGTAAATGTGTTTCAAGTGAATTATTTGGCATTCTAATCTTTGAGAAACGCCCGACTTGTATTTTTCGACCAATTTCGCTGCGCTCGCCCGAACCGCAGTTTCATACATGTCTTCAAATTGCCACAAAAACGAAAATGTCTCGTTGAAATTTCTCATAGCTGCAAATCGTTTAGTAATGCCAGTGATTACCGAATCAACAATCACCAAGAATGTATTGTTTTTAAAACCAGACTCTGGATCATCCGTAATCATCTCATTTCCATTATCTTCAAAACGTCTTTTGGGTTTTTTCTGTCGAATGTCCGGAAACTTTGGCGAGATGTTCAATTGAATAGCAACTGTTTTGCATTCGTTTGAAATTGTTTCCCATTGGTGCCTGATCAACTTGAAATCAGCTAATAAAGCATCTAGATGTCGGACCTCAACATCTATGGTGGCGTCTCTAGCTTGGAGTACGACGTTTCTTTCATTAATGGTTGTTAGTATTTTGAACCAAATTGAGGACAGCAAGATACATTCGAACTTGTTGATGTACTTGAGAATGCCGGTAACATCTCCGTATGCTTGTGCAGTCAAATTTAGCTTAGGTAATGCTGGAACATGGTTTGTGAATGGTATGATTGCCTCAGTTCTAGCCGACCACCTAACGTCTGAAAGACTTTTTTTGAGGATGCCGCATCGTTGTGGACTGATGCTGAAATTAGTAAAACATTTTTGTACAACTCCGAAGAAAGAAATTGCAGCCGTACAACATTCTGCAGCATCAACACCACATAAAGTGTGACTGTGTGTTGCACAAGACGAGTAATCAGCATTCGAGTTTTTGTCGAGAATGTGACGTTGTGCTCCGTTGTAAGCTCCTTTCATATTGGCGCCTTTAACGTACCCTTGTGCACGACAATCTTCAATCAAGTATGGCAAATTTGTTGCTTTCGAATTGAAATGGATTTAGCGAAAAATTAACGTATTCAACGTGACTGGCATCAGGCATAGCATCAACGATAACAGCAAAATACTCGGCTTGCCTTGATCTAATATAGTTTCCCTCACGTACTTTGCACAAATTTCTATAAACTCGTTCTGAATGTCTGGGGAAAGATAGTGGACTTGTAAACGTTTGTGCTGCTGTTGTGAAATCCCCACTTTCTCCAAATGATCTCTAAGTATCGGATCATGAGATCTTTGATGCCCAAAAAATGTCCATCGTTTCGTCCACCAAGATATATACTTTCGCCTTTGAAAGCTAGGCCTCTTTCACCCAAAAATAAAATTGTGTCCAAAATTCTATATAAAACTAAAAGACCCCGCAGACGTTGTCCTGCCCTAAATTTGGCCTATCTGCATACATTTTAATAAACTTTTTCCGTCTGACTCTGCCCTCCCCCCCTCTTCACTTTTTCCCAATCCTTTTATTCACTCATTCCTCCATCTGTTTCGCTTCATCTATCTCCATCTTCGTCTCTTTCTATCTCTTTCTCAATCTCCTTCTCTCTTTTCTCTTCTCTCAATTCCTTCTCATTCTTCTGCATTCCTTATTGCCTGTCCCAGAGGGTGGTATGTATTTAGCGAAACAAGTATATATGTATATGTATTAATAAATGTTTGCCTACGGTTTTTTTATAACTTAAATGTATGTATAGAAAACAGAAAATTTCTTTTATAGGGTGCGTTACAATATATATACATTTTGGATTTTTTACTAAAACGATAAAGTGATGCGATATGGTGCGTTCTAAGTTTAACTATTTCAGTTTCCAACAATTTTTAAATTTTCGAAGCATTTTATAAATTCCAACATTTTCACCAATTTCTTCAAATTTTTCATGTTTTCAAAATTCTAAATTAAAAATTCATCAATCTATTTTACAAATTCACATATTTTCAAGCTTCCATTCTTCAAATTTGCAATTCATTTCACAAACCTTCTATTTAAAATTTCAAATTTCGGATTTTCCATTTTTTTAGACTTTTATTCACTACATGTAAAAGGAAAATTTTTTTTAGATACGCCCATTTTCCAACATAATATTAATTTTCACCATATAAGACTGTTGTAACGTGTAAATTTTGGATTTTGATATTACGGTGGTTTTCGAAAAAACCAATTAATCTTTTTTTTATGCGGTGGTTCCGCTAAAAACCAATTAACTTTTTAATACATGCGGTGGTTCCGTGAAAAACCAACTAAAATTGTTTTGATATAAGCGGTGGTTCCGTAAAAAACCAAATTGAGATTTTTGTTTGAATAAAGCGGTGCGTCCGTGATTACATTTTGAGACTTTTACCAATTAATACTTACACACTTTTGAGCCATTTTAAAATCAATTACTTTTTACAGATTTTACATACAAATACAGCAGTTTCAATCAGTTTCTTTAGCGACTATTCAACTGTAAATCAGTTCCCTTTGAACAAAATTTTTTTTCTCTTTCTCAACACTTCAGCTTCAAATATAAATTCAACATTCAAACAAGTGCTTCATTAATTTCATATGTACAACCTTAGAAGTGGTAAGCGAGTGCAAAAAACTTCAAATTCAGAATCCGATTCCGATAAATCAGCCTCAAGCTACGAAAGTTTAACTTCATCTTCGACCGAAAAAGTCACCAAACAGGAAAATAAATTATCGTTGTCAGCAGATTTCCTAGGCTTCGAAAATTCTTCCATTAAAAATTTAATTTCTAATTTAGTTTCAAATCTTAACGATTCAAATAGTGAAATATTAACTTCAACTTCTTCTACTTTAAAATCAGATCTTAACGATCCAAATAATACAAACGTGGCCTCACCTCCTGCTAATTCAGCTCCAGATCTTAACGATCAAATCATGGCAACACTTGAGGAAAAGAAAATTTTCATTAACACATGTGCTAGTTTTATTAGAGAAAACTACAGTGGTGATCCTCTAGCACTTGATTCTTTTATAGACAAAATCGCATTACTTGAAAAATTCGCTTCTGCAGATTTAATGATACTTTTATAGCGTTCTTATAATCAAAATTAGAGGGTAAAGCCCGTGAATCAATACCAACACAAGTAACTTCAGTCAATGAAATTAAAACAGCTCTACGTAATAGGATCAAAACAGACAACTCGAAAGTTGTAGCAGGGAGAATTGTGGCGTTGCACGTTAACGGTAACAATTATACAGATTTTGCGAAAAAAGTTGAAGATTTAGCTGACTCACTTGAGCGGTCTCTTATTATTGAAGGGATCACTCAAGCGAAAGCTCATGAAATGGCAGTCGAACAAACTGTTAACGTTTGTCGATTAAATGCATAATCCAATTTAGTAAAAACCATTTTAGCCTCAACGGCATTTACTGATCCGAAAGACGTGGTAGCAAAATTAATTTTAGAACAAAACAATGAAGTAACTGAACGTCAGGTTTTAGCTTTCCGATCACGTGGTAACAACACATTCAGAAATTCACGTGGTAGTTATCGAGGTTTTTACCCAAACCGCGGCTATACTGGTTATAGAAACAATAATTCATTTGCATACAACAGCAACTATAACGGCAATAATAATCAAAGATATAGAAATTATAACGGAAATAGATACCAGAAGAACAACAGTAATAATACTCGTCCAATTACAAATTCCAATTCAAATACAAATAATAGTAACAATAGAAGCAACGATTCAAGATCCTCAAACGGTAGAGGTCGAAACGCAAACGTTCGCGCTTTAAACGCCAGCGACCCTCAGGAGCGAACACTGAGGGAGGACGAACTAAGCCAGTAAGCGAACTTCCCTCACCAATAGGCATCTATTGTTTAAATTTAAATTACTCTAATTTCATTGAATTGCAACTTAACGAGTCACAAAAATTTTGTTCTTTCCTAGTAGACACTCAAGCGGACATTTCTTTAATAAAGATATCATGTTAAGACAGAAATATAGCCTTAAATGCGAATGACATTATTAACATTACCGGTGTCACTTCTAATTCAGTTTCTACTTTAGGTAAAATTACAGCAAATTTAAATTTTTCTTACTTTTCTATTAAACATACTTTACATGTAGTAAATGAAGACTTTAATATTCCATCAGATGGCATACTGGGTAAAGATTTTCTGAAAATTAACAAATGCATTATTAAATATGAAAGAAATAGTATTTTCTTTTGGGTAGGTAATGAAAAAGTTGCGATACCAATCCTGCACGGAACAGAAAGCGACAGTTGTATCATTCCACCAAGATGTGAAATATTAAGACTTTTTGATTTAGGAGATTCACGCGAACCACTTTTCGTGAACTCGCAGGAAATTGAAAAAGGTGTTTTCACAGCTAGGTGCATTCTTAATTCCAGTAACCCAATAATTAAAGTTATAAATACCACGAATGATATAAAGTATGTGAAAAGAAAAAGTAATCGGACAGAAAAACTTTCAAACTACAATGTTTATACAATTAACAAGACAGAAACAGAAGACAAACGTTCGAAAAAACTGACTTCAATTTTAAAAAATCAAATACCTCAACATGCTCATAGTAAATTAATTGACCTTTGCATAGATTATGCCGACATTTTCGCTCTTGACACGGACAAAATGACTTTAAATAACTTCTACGAGCAAAAATTAAGATTGACAGACAACGAACCGGTATATGTTAAAAACTATAGATTGCCATACTCTCAACGCGAAGAAATAAATCGCCAAAGTAAATAAATTGTTAAACAACGATTTTATTGAACCCAGTTATTCGAATTACAATAGTCCTTTGATTGTAGTCCCAAAGAAAGATACTAATGGTCAAAAAGCTTATCGTATGTGCGTAGATTTTCGAACAGTAAACAAAAAACTCATTGCTGATAAATTCCCACTAGCTAGAGTTGACGATATTTTAGACAATCTCGGTAGAGCAAAGTATTTTTCCACATTAGATTTTTTTTCAGGATTTCATCAAATGCCCTTGCATCCTGACTCTCGTGACATTACATCCTTCAGCACTGACCGTGGCGCATTTAGATGGAAAGTGCTTCCATTCCGTTTAAACATAGCACCAAATTCATTCTCACGAATGATGACAATAGCTTTTTCGGTTATACCACCCAACGTCGCATTTTTGTACGTCGACGATATTATCGTCATAGGTTGTAGTGAAGCACACCATATTAAAAATCTTTCAAAAGTTTTTGTTACTTGTAGGTCTTTTAATCTCAAACTTAACCCAAATAAATGCAACTTTTTACGACCAGAAGTTACATTTTTAGGTCACAAATGTTCAGCCAAAGGTTTGTTGCCAGACGACTCTAAAATAAACGCAATTAAAAAGTATACAAAACCGACTGATAAAGACGCGGTACGACGATTCGTCGCGTTTGCAAATTATTACAGACGGTTTATACCAAATTTTGCGTCTCTGGCAGCGCCCCTAAATAGATTAAGCAGAAAAAGAGTTGAATTTGTATGGGATGTAGAGTGCGAACGAGCATTTTTATCTTTGAAAGCAGCGTTACTTTAACCAAAATTACTTCAATATCCAGATTTTACTAAACAATTCATTATTACACACACAACTGGATGTGGCGCTATTTTGAGTCAAGAACAACAAGGTAGTGATTTACCAATTTGTTTCGCTTCTAAAGCATTTAATAAAGCAGAGCAGAAAAAACCAATTATAGAGTTGGAACTCTTAGCTTTATATTTCGCAATAAAGCAATTTCGACCATATGTGTATGGCACCCATTTCATTGTAAAGTCAGATCATAGACCTCTAGTATACTTATTCAATATGAAAGACCCATCTTCAAAACTTTCAAGAATAAGACTAGCTGAATATAATTTCACTATAGTTTACATAAAAGGTAAATCAAACGTTGGTGCTGATGCACTATCGCGTATTACAATCGATGAGATTAAACAATCGAACAAACAAATTTTAGCAGTACAGACAAGATCAATAACAAAACGGCAAAACGACAACAACCTTCCTAGCAAAACAGACAAAAACAACGAAAAACAACTTAATTTACATGTCTACGACAAATTTTCATTTAATTTTTCGAAAAAAGTTCCACGGATAAGATCTGCAATTACGTACGATAAGAATAATAAAGCAAAAAATTTAATAATTTTTGCGCATATTAAACATAAGAAACTCGAGTTACTTAGTTTTGAGCTTGTTAACGAAATAATGACCTTAGAGAATCTACTTTCGAGGCTGGAATCAGAAGCCGGCAAACGCAAAATTAAACAGATTGAATGGCCTAAAAACGATATTTTGTTCGAACATTATACTATTACAAATTTCAAAAATATTGGAAATAAAATTTTGAATTCATTAGAAATTATTTTAACAGAACAGTGGAGACAGTAACAGACGAATATACAAAATTAAAACTTATGAAAATTTACCATAATGATCCCATTTCTGGTGGACATTGCGGAATGAAAAGACTTTTCGCAAAATTGCGAACAAAATTTTATTGGAAAAACTCATGATATATCGAAATATATCAAAAATTGTAATGATTGTCTTTTAAACAAGGTTAAACCTAAAACAAAAGAAAAACTTGTTTTAATACCAACTCATTCTAAACCATTTGATATACTAGTAATTGCACAATAGGACCCCTACCTGAGTCCAAATATGGTAACAAGCTCGCACTTATCATGATTTGCGACATGACTAAATACCTGGTAACAGTCGCTGTGCCAGACAAATCGGCAAAAACAATAGCTTCAGCAATTTTTGAAGGATTAATTTAACTTACGGCACAATGAATGCCACAAAATCAGATTTAGGTACAGAATTTAAAAATGAATTATTCGAAGAATTAACTAAACTTCTAAATATTGAACATACCTTTTCAACTGCATACCACGAAACTGTTGGCACGATTGAACGTAATCATAGAGTTTTTAATGAATACTTACGTGCATATTTAAAAGATACTTTTTCTGATTGGGATGTTTATTTAAAATATTTTACTTTCCTACACAACACTACGAGTAGCACAGTTTTCGACAATCAGTTTTCTCCTTTCGAGTTAGTTTTTGGGAAAAATGCAACTTTGCCTAATGAATTAACAAAATAAACAATTGACCCAATTTATAATGTCGAAAACTATGACAAAGAAGTTAAGTATAGAATGCAGAAAACGCACAAAATGACACAAAACCTAATTAATAAAAATAAATTACAAAGTAAAAATCTGTACGATAAAACGGCACGACCTTTAGTTGTCAAAATCGGAGATAAAGTACTTTTACAGAAAGAACCACATCATAAACACGAAAATATTTATCAAGGCCCGTTTACAATAACTAAAATTAACGAGCCTAACGTAACTATTTTCGATGAAGCTAAAAACAAAGAAAAAGTAGTACATAAAAATCGCCTAAGTAAAGTAAATTAACATTACTTTAATACTTCGATAAAACTTTAAAGTTGATTGAAAAATAAATCCAAAATTTGTTTAGTATGTACTAGCATTTAAGCAGCCACGAAGGCTCAAAAACTGTTAAAAAAAAAAAGCACAAAAATTTTGTACATTCAAATGAAAAATGTTACCTATCAAAATTATGGTACAAGCAAACAAAAAAAAAACGTTTAACAAAAGCTTAGCTTATTATCGAACAAATTGTATTTACCAAGCTACAAACAAAAACATATTCTACATGTAACAAATTAATACTCTAAAACAAAAAAAAAACCTTAAGTTGATATCAAAATATACATATTGTACAAAGAAAAATTCAAAAAATAAAAAAAAACACAAACAACAAACAGAATATTTTAAACAAAAATGTAACTAAAATTCAAGTCTTTTAGTTCTAAGTTCTTTTTTCAATTAATAATAAAAATGGTTCCGAACCAACGAATTAAAAAGGGGAGGTACACCCTAATATAAATATATGTTCGTTTGTTCGCAACAATTTTTATAAGTTTTTGGCCAAAGAAGAATGTGACATTGATCACTTTGTCAATTCTTCTTTTCCCCAAAAAGGATGATGTAACAGAGCCCTAATAAATAATAAAATCTCACCCTGTGTTCAAGTTGCTGCAACTCCCGTTGTCTACCCACGGGTGTGGAACAACTTGAACACAGAGCAATTCGGCTCTGAATAATTCAATTATTACAACTTTTGACGACACAAGCAAAACATGAACTAAGTGCGGAAATAAAAACTAATTTATTTAATTTAAAAGACAATACAAGTAAAACAAACTAAAATTAGGTGTAAAGTTTTACAAAGTGTTCATTGTAATAAACAAATTGAAATACAACATAAAAAAACAAAAACAAAAAATAAATAAGACCAACTTATTTGGACATTAAGTCTGCACGTGGGGCTAGTAGCCCAAAGGTGGTTTCATTATGAAATAACTGGCAAATATTGGGAGTTATTTCATTTCCTTCTTTGGGAGTTATTCCATTTATTAAAGTTGGGAGTTATTTCATTTTTATTGGGACTTATTTCATTGGGAGTTATTTCATGGGAGTTATTTCATTTGGGAGTTATTTCACTGTACCGTTTTTTATATATTAAAATTTCTTTCCACTTTTGAGTTTCAGTGATTAGCTGGTCATTGATAAGTGTATCAATTGTAGCCTCCTTTTGAATTAGATTTTGTAAAGATCGCCATTGAATATAACATTTAATGTGATCTTGAGTATTTTCGTGTGATGGACGTTTATCGTATAGCTTCTTCCATACCTGGAATTTCGAATATCCGCAGAACAAATTTTAGGTCGATTTAAAGTATTGGTGCTTAATAAACGACATGGTAGGCAATAAAAAGCAGTGCTACTGGCACTCCACACTAACCAGTCACGCTCCATTTTCTCTCCATTTGGCAGGATTATGTTTAACAGCGAGGTAGGAAATGCCTCGTCATGACAATCACGTGGAAAAATAACAGGACAATTTTGATGACCTCGACGAATTATTTCGTTGACTTCTTCAGATCGCAAAAACTCATTATTCACGGTATCAACTTCGAAGTCGTTTAAAAATTCTGGACTTTGATACAGAGTTGGTGGTATTGTTTGAAGACTTTTTGAAGATTAACCTTCATCAGTGTCACCACAAAAACTTTACGATTTCGGATGCATGTAAACATACATTTTTGTTTGATGTTTTTATTTTCTCTCAGGCTCCGGCAAACAATTATTATCAATATTCGTTGCTTTTGAAATTCGGCTTAAAATTTCCACATGGAACAACTGAAGACTTTCCTGAATCAAAAAAATGTCTTAGTACCTCTAAATCGTGGGCCCCCTGAGAAACACATTTTTGTTTGATGTTTTTATTGTCTCCTCAGGCCCAGGCAAAAAATCATTATCAATATTCGTTGCTTTTGAAATTTGGCTCAAAATGTGCACATGGAACAACTGAAGACTCTCCTGAATTAAAAAAATGTCTTAGTACCTCTAAATCGCGGGCCCCCTGAGAAACATATTTTTGTTTGATGTTTTTATCGTCTCCTCAGGCCCAGGCAAAAAAATCATTATCAATATTCGTTGCTTTTGAAATTCGGCTTAAAATTTGCACATGGAGAACTAAAGACTCTCCTGAATTAGAAAAAATGTCTTAGTACCTCTAAATCGAGGGCCCCCTGAGAAACACATTTTTGTTTGTGCTTTTATTGTCTCCTCAGGCTCAGGCAAACAATCATTATCAATATTCGTTGCTTTTGAAATTCGGCTTAAAATTTGCACATGGAAAACTAAAGACTCTCCTGAATTAAAAAAAATGTCTTAGTACCTCTAAATCGCGGCGCCCCGAGAAACACATTTTTATTTGATGTTTTTATTGTCTCCTCAGGCCCAGACAAAAAATCATTATCAATATTCGTTGCTTTTGAAATTCGACTTAAAATTTGCACATGGAAAACTAAAGACTCTTCTGAATTAAAAAAAATGTCTTAGTACCTCTAAATCGCGGGCCCCTGAGAAACCTCGGGGCTGGGGGGAACCCCCCATCCCCACCTCCACACAAACAAATACATAAATATTCCAAATCATACTTAATTTTGCACTCACTCTCTTCTTTACCTTTCATGATTGGACATAATTGAAATTGCCTAAATAAAACTTTATAACATTGTCGCCCACATTAAGCGGTTCGGTCGTCTCGTTATTTTTTGAAAACTTACAAATATTGTCGCGTAAGTACTATACAGTATAATTTTCTCTATCATCAAATTAAAGAAATCGCATGATAGAGGGTCACCCTGTCTGAAACCTCGTTTAGTTTCTAACTCCTCGGAGAGATATTTCCCAATTCTCACAGATATAACAGCAGATAGGCAGCTCCTATTCGTGCTTCCGAAAGCTGCTTTAAAATCGACGAAGAGGTGATGTACTGATGAGGTCCAATCATCCGATTCGCGTTGGGCGTCAATCTTTCGCAAAATGTACTTGACAGGACCTTATATGCATAGTAAGAAGGCTGATTCAGCGATAGTTGGCGCAGTTTGTAGGATCCCCTTTCTTGTGGACGGGGCAAAGGATACTTAGATCCCAATCGTCAGGCATGTACTCATCCGAGCATCTTTTGCAAAGAAGCTGATGCACGCGTCTTACTAACTCCTCGGCATCATATTTGAATAGCTCCGCAAGCAACCCATTAACGCCCGCGGCCTCATTGTTTTTTAATCTGGTTAATACCATTCTGACTTCGTCATAATCGGGTGGGGCCCCTCATTCCATCATCATCGATTACGCGATCGGGTTCTTCATCCCTGTGCGGTTCATCGCTGTCTTCATTTAGGAGTGCAAAGGAGTATTCCCTCCATAATCTAAGTACTCTCTGGAAGTCGGTTTCAAATTCTTCAAAGCATTCAGTTGTTTTTCCGTGGTCGCCGGTAAGTAACCAAATTTTTCCTCGGCAGCGGTACGAAGTGCATTAGAGATATGCTCCCACTACTCCTGTCTACGTCGGGATGAATTGAGCTCTTAGCGAGTAAATGTGATAGTCGAGTTGCGAGATCATAGGCAGTCTGTTGCGATTGCAACCTTTCAACGTCTAGCTTTCCTTACGGAGGCGGGCACGTATTTTCGCTGCGACGAGATAATGGTCCCAGTCGATGGCGGATCCTCGGATCGTCCGCACATCCAAAACACTGGAGGCATGCCATCCATGTTTGACAACGTAGTTGATCCGATTGCGTGTATATCGATCGGAGGACAGCCAAGTAGCGTGATATATATTTTTATGCACATGCTGCATGCGACCATATTTCGAGCACCGACAAAGTCAACCAGCCTCAGTCCATTAGGAGCAGTTTCATTGTGTAGGCTGAACTTTCCTATAGTGGGGCCAAAAACTCCTTCTTTGCCCACCTTGGCGTTAAAGTCTCCAAGCACGACTTGTATATCATGGCAGAGGCAGCGTTAGTATGTGCATTCTAAACGTTTATAAAAGGCGTCTTTTACCTTATCGTCTTTCCCCTCTGTAAGTGCATGGGCACAGATGAATGATATATTGAAACATTTTGCTTTTGTTTAGATAGCGGCGGGACGTTCGTTAACAGGCGTGAACGCCAGTACTTGGTTACAAAGCCTCCCTCTCACCATGAAGCCGACGCTGAAATTGCACTTATTTGTATGGATGCTCCAGTAGGTGTCACATTTTTAATTTTCTTCCTTCCTTGCTTCGTCCAACGTATTTCTTGGAAGGCGGTGATGTCGGATGTTGCTTTGAAGAGAACATCAACTAGCCGGGCATCTGCACCAATCCCATTTAGAGAACTGGCATTGCAGGTGCATTTCAGACATTCCAGATCGCGGCCACCGTGATATGGTTTTAGCGTGCTCCGCCTAACATACTGAATGCCCTGGGTTCACACCACGGGCAAAGCAATATCAAAATTTTAGAAATAAGGTTTTTCAATTAGAAGACAATTTTTCTAAGCGGGGTCGCCCTTCGGCAGTGTTTGGCAAGCTCTCCGGGTGTATTTGTGCCATGAAAAGCTCTCAGTGAAAACTCATCTGCCTCGCAGATGCCGTTCGGAGTCGGCATAAAACATGTAGGTCCTGTCCCGCCAATTTGTAGGAAAAATTAAAAGGGAGCACGACGCAAATTGGAAGAGAAGCTTGGCCTAAAATCTCTTCGAAGTTTATCGCGCCTTACATTTATTATTTTTATTCCAGGTGCATACCCGCAAATCATAGCCCTTTAAACGTTTGCCATGGTAGTCAACAGTTAGGGTTGTTTCTATATATTTTGTAATGGTTCCAATATTTCGTGGTCCATTTTTAAAAATTGGGTAGTGATCCTGGGTCATTTAGGAATCACTGTGCTTTGGTCATTTCGGGATCAATTTATGGGATCACTATTTTCGAGAAAATCTTTTGCTTTGTTTCGGTGTCATCCAGGGGTACTTTTGATGAAAGTGAAGACTATTCCGGACTCTCAAATGGTCATGAAATGGACCCGTACGGTCCCCAATATAATAACGAAATAACACCTAAGCTATTCATGAATGATCAAAATTTGACCCCGGAAAGATCCCGAAATAGTTCCCAATATAGCTCATAGAAGGGCAAGTCACTTTTTAACCAGTAGCAAAATGAAAATACACGAAAGCACAAAAACCCTATATCGGTTGATTGTGCGATGTTTGTTTCTTGTGAAATGTCATTGGGTGCTTGAAGTTGACTTCTGACATAATGATACACCTGGGGCTGGATTCTCTAAAGGTTTTGTTTTGCCAAGCCCATTACCTGGGCAAATCACATTACTGTCTGCGAAGTGCAGGAAAGTGATTTCGCGACATTGTTCTTCCCGGGATTGAAACATTTTACAGCCCGTCTTTGGCCCAATAGTCTGTTAAAAATTCGAACCTCATCAAACCCATCCAAAGAGAAAGTCCGAGGAACACATTGTTTTTTCGCGAATATCTGATAACAGTGGATTTATCTAACCATTGCTGTACATATTTATTGATGTCTGTTACAAAAACATCTATAACTACATTGTCAACAAAAAAAGAAATGCGTCCAGACACGAAATATCCTTCCGAAAACTTTACTGCAAGCCTCATTTTCCAGTGAACATGAAGAATTTCTGGCACGACGAAAATTCTGACTAATTCATGTTGGGCTGGTTGCGCTGTTGCAGGTTCGTTTTCATCACTATCACATCCGTCTTCGGTACTGTTTTAATCGTTCTCATTTGGCAGACATTTCACGTCGATCAACGAATCATCGCCGGCAAAATCACCTTCACTACCTTCCAAAACTTCGTAAATTCCTCTTTCGCTCCAACATCAACATTTTTACTTTATATCTTCAAAATAATTTAATTTATTTTAATTAATTTGTTCGTTCGAAGAAGAGACCATTATTGGTGCATGTTTCGTAGAAAGCATCCTGACATCCCGTTTATCCCTCCATTTTAGAACAACAACACCATTATCATCATCCCTAGAAATTCTTTCCTAGTCTCTTATAAATTATTTTCGGAAATTATTCGTATTTTTGCACGCAGAGTGCCGACAACTTGTGTTCGCATTGAAACAGTCAGGTCATAACTCGTTTAATAATTGTCGATATATAGTGTACAACTTCTCCTACCAATTTAGCGCATAGCTCTTCGCAGACGTTTTTAGCTGACCCAATTTGTCTTAATCCACTGGATGATTTACCTGAATATATTATTACTTACCAGGTAAAAGTTTTATATCATAAGGATGACCCTTATTGGGCGGAGCTATTTATTCCCCTGCCCTGCTTGAATGCATTTCATTTTTGATATCCCAGTCCGAAGCTTGAGGAGTAATGACATCTTTTTTATTGATCGAGTCAGAAAAAGAAAATAAAGGAAAACCAAGATAAAACAAAATCAAAATAAAATGAAAAGCACAAAATTAAACCAATAACAACAGAAAAACAATTCGTATTCCGTCGCACAAAAACGTACGACATAAAAAACACAAAAATATATTCCTGATTACGCACCTTTATAACAAAAAACGTGTTTGACACCAGGTGATAGTTTTCGTCAAAACTGCTTGGTAGCCAATGTGTTAATGTTATTTTTTAAGTTTAGTATAAGCTCATATACTGTAAATTAACGCTAGATTGTGATCTTTACTAATAATAACTAATTAAATACTAACAATCAATAAACTGAAATTAGATAGCACTGGCAATTCCCTTTTTTCAGCAGTTCTTGGACATATCGCGCACTTTTAATTTTGAACCACATCCTATTATAAATAAGTTGCCAGAGACATTATAAATAAATAATTGGGAAGAAAATTGTTATATAAAATGAACAAGTAATGTTCTAATGGCGGCCACCGTGGTGTGATGGTAGCGTGCTCCGCCTATCACACCGTATGCCCTGGGTTCGCACCCCGGGCAAAGCAACATCAAAATTTTAGAAATAAGGTTTTTCAATTAGAAGACAATTTTCCTAAGCGGTGTCGCCCCTCGGCAGTGTTTGGCAAGCGCTCCGGGTGTATTTCTGCCATGAAAAGCTCTCAGTTAAAACACATCTGCCTTGCAGATGCCGTTCGTAGTCAACATAAAACAAAGTCGTCTTTTAGTGGAAATGCCGGGATGTAGTCATTTCCACTAAAAGACGACTTCAATCTGAGATTGAAATAGTACACGGGGTGCCTGAACTAAGTATTAATTCGAAGTCAGACCACCTCAGATTTTTTTTCGGATTCCTGTTTTGCGAGCTAAAATAATATCAGTAGTAAAATTTTTCGAACATTCCCCGAGCGCTTTTTGAGAAAACTGCATTTTGGTGCATCGACATGTAACATCAATTGCATTGTTTGAAAGTGAAAATATTGTAACGAATTGTAGGAAATTCAACTTATTTGAAACCTGCTGCTAACATTCGAATCACTAAACTGTTGAATAAATCACTCCACTATTCTGTATTGCAAAATGGTCTTCATTAGACTACTTTGGGAGTAGTACAATTATACTTCACTTCGCAACTGATTGCGTGATTCAGCCAAACTGATTAGTGATTCCTCAGCTTTATAATCTCTGTTGCCTCGGCATATTTCTCCAAAGGTCTAGACGTTTCACCTTCTAGAATTTCCTGCTTGGTTACCAGCGATATTCATGTATATTTGTAGTTTATGCATTTCTCGTAGTCATATGCGTGTGGATGTGTGAGTAACTACATCCTCTTATGACTACATATTAGTGTGTGTGAGATAGCTCTTCGTCCTTCTACATATGTGTTGCTAGCTTTAATGTGTACATGTACATAAGAGTGGCTGCTTCATGTTTTTCTTGTTGTGTGATTATTTACTAACAGCTTAGTGATGCTAATATTCGTCACAATATACTCTTAGAAATATGTACAGCAGTTTGTAGGTCTAGTTGAAATGTCAGAGAAACCTTGCAAAATATATTGAAAACTCAACGTAGAACATTAAATAAATAAATAAATTTAAGGCGCGATAACCTCCGAAAAGATCTAAAGCCGAGCTTCTCTTCCACTTTGCGTCGTGTTCCTCTTGATTTTCCCTACAAATTGGCCGGACTGGACCTACATGTTTTATGCTGACTCCGAACGGCATCTGCAAGGCAGATGTGTTTTCACTGAGAGCTTTTCATGGCAGAAATACACCCGGAGCGCTTGCCAAACACTGCCGAGGGGCGACCCCGCTTAGGAAAATTGTCTTCTAATTGAAAAACCTTATTTCTAAAATTTTGATGTAGCTTTGCCCGGGGTGCGAACCCAGGGCATACGGTATGATAGGCGGAGCACGCTACCATCACACCACGGTGGCCGCCATTAGAACATTACTTGTTCATTTTATATAACGATTTTCTTCCCAATTATTTATTTATAATGTCTCTAGCAACTTATTTATAATAGAATGTGGTTCAAAATTAAAAGTGCGCGATATGTCCAAGAACTGCTGAAAAAAGGGAATTGCCAGTGCTATCTAATTTCAGTTTATTGATTGTGAGTATTTAATTAGTTATTATTAGTAAAGATCACAATCTAGCGTTAATTTACTGTATATGAGCTTATACTAAACTTAAAAAATAACATTAACACATTGGCTACCAAGCAGTTTTGACGAAAACTATCACCTGGTGTCAAACACGTTTTTTGTTATAAAGGTGCGTAATCAGGAATATATTTTTGTGTTTTTTATGTCGTACGTTTTTGTGCGACGGAATACGAATTGTTTTTCTGTTGTTATTGGTTTAATTTTGTGCTTTTTATTTTATTTTGATTTTGTTTTATCTTGGTTTT